>NC_056742.1:323561833-323584333 GCF_019279795.1 Protopterus annectens | reverse complement strand
ACCCTTCCCTACATAAACAACCCCCACTGCCTCCAGGGTGAGAGGAGAGTGCTTTCCTGATTCATCTGATTTCCTCACCAGCAGGTGCTGTGGTTTGCATGTTAGAGCCCTTGCGGACCCCCCCCCCCCACACTTTTCTTTGAGTAATGCCTGTAATATTAGTCTTGTGTAATTAGCAGCTGCAATTAGTGAGCTCAGGCTAATTGCTCTGATTCTGCTTTTAGCTCAACTTGCATGGGAATGCTGGTTCCTGTAGACAAAGGTCAGTTGGAGGTCCTTTTTGCTAAACCATTCTTTGGGCAGGCAAACAAAAGCGAGTAGCGACAGGGATGCGTTGGAGAGGGTTATGTTCAGAATGATGCTTGCCTTCCTTTCTGCTGTTGTCTGCATCTAGTGTGATGAACTTCAGGTGGTATTTCAAGCTTGGCACAAGACTCTAGTGTGTGAAAAAAAATTGTCTCCATGGGTATGTTGTAATTCTGAGGAGTGCTTCTAACAGATGGATTTGTGCTACGTGTGATTGTAATCTCAGTACACAAGGGTTACACAATGTTCCCTTCATTGTGGCTCTCTTACTGTGGCACACTGTATTTAACAATAGATGACTGTTTATTTGCAAAACCTTGTACTGCAAAGGTACTGGAATCCAGGCTAAGGTGAATGGGCAATTTGTAGACTAGGGCACAGGATGAAACAGGCTCTGAAAAAAGAAATGCACACACAAACTGAAACAATGTATCAGAGACTGGTCTTATTTTTTTCCTCTGATAAAGGATTCTGATTTACTCCAGTTAAGTGCAAAGCTATTTTTGAGTATTTCAGCCTGTAAATGGTGAGTATGTTTGCCATATCAGTTACTAATAGCAGTCTGATTCATTTGCCCACCTGCAGTAACTTGATTCTATTCATTACCAGTTATGCCTGTCCACGTGGAGCTTCCCTTAAAACAGTTTTGAATCAGAGCCAACATCTGCAGTGCATTTCTGGTAAAGCACTATTCACATCGATGGCTTGTCCCCCAGAATTCATTGCTGTTTCTAGGATTTGTGAGATGGAAGACTGTGAATTTGAATAGACAGTGGTACCTTCTGTTATAGATGTAGCTTGGCTTAAGTCAAAGTGACCATCTGTGTATATAAACTCCCTGCCCAGGCATTCAACAGGAGTGAGTGCGGACCAGTTTGAAAAGGATTATGGGATTTATCAGTTAGAACCTACTCTAAACACTGTTGTGGTACTGTTCTAGTTAACTGTTCTCAGTAGTCATGTGTCAGCTGCAACACGTTGAAGTCATTCATTTATTTAGGACCTCAATAAAAGCAAAATCAGTAAGTACAGTAATCGTGACATGCCAGTAAAATCCTAGAAAGCTGACAGATGTATTTAATGTCTATGGCACTTTTTAAATTCATTATTGTTTTCCCTCCTTGCTTTTTCTGTGTATACTCAGTATCTTTAGCTATGGCATTTTCTTTACTGCTACAGATCAATCCCATTTTTAGCACATGGCCATGGTGTACACCTGCCTTACATGGATTCTAAAAACTGCATACTCTCCTGTATGTAGTCAGTCTAACCTTCTAAATTTTGACTAAAATCAAACTTCAGTATTGTGCTCCTTTATATTCCTTTCTGGAGAATGCACCTCTGAGGTCCTTCAGCCTGTAGCACTACCAGTCAGCACCAGGTCTGGAGCTGACCTTTGGACATCTTTCTCCATCGGTACCTTCCTTGTCACAGTGCTCTCTGCACCTCTAATTCTTAAAAAGCCCAATGCAGAGATTGGTACAGACTCACAGCTGACAATTTTTATGCCCTAACTTAACTCCGCAGCGTATCACCTTGGTCATTTACCCCAGTTGCTCATCCCCCATACTGCTGTTCTGGTAACTGTGCATGTATTAATGTTGCCAGCTACAGGACCCCCTCTATGATTCAGGACACCCACTCTAACTATTTGGATCTACTCGAGTCTATCAAGATGCATCTGAATGAACACCATGGCTTTGGGTGGCTTCAGCTACCCATCCATTTACTGGGTAAATTACTCGCTCAAGCTCACTTGCCCTAAGGTTCCTTGACTTTGTTAGCTCCAACGCTCTTGACCAGCTGGTTGACACTCCCACAAGGGGCACCAACATTCTGGATCTTGTGCTTACCAGTATGCGAGACTGCTGCAGCACCCCTATTGTGAGGTATTCCCTGGTGAGATCTGACCACAAATTAGGGTGACACTCCCACAAGGGGCACCAACATTCTGGATCTTGTGCTTACCAGTATGCGAGACTGCTGCAGCACCCCTATTGTGAGGTATTCCCTGGTGAGATCTGACCACAAATTAGTCGCATTCAAAGTAACTATCACACCTGCCATCGCACCCCCCAGCAGCAACTAGACTAAAACACTTTTCCAAAGCAGATTATAACCTCTTACAGGATGATATAAATAGCTTCACTGCACCTCTCCCCTTACATAGAACTGACAACTATACCGAGTTCTACACCAGTGCTTTATACAAGCACCTGTATAACTGCATTGACTCGGCCATACTGGATCCAAAACAAGCTGTTCAAGGAAGAGCAAACCTGCCTGGTGGACAACTGGCATTAAATAAAAGGAAGAAATTGCTATCTAAGAGTAAGAGGGAGGGGGCCCTGAACTGGAAACACTCCCTCCTCAGCTTAAACAAGCAAATAAGACTTCTTGTGAAGTCCTCCAAAGCAAATTATGAATCTAGAATAGCTTCCTCAACTAAGGATAGTCATAAGGCGTTCTTTAGTTACATCCGTAACCTAAAAGGAAAGGCCCAGATATGAGCCAAATTGGTAGTTAATGTTACCACATATACTGAACCTGTGGACATAGTTAACTTGTTAGCCAACAGGTTCTGTGAAAACTTCACTCCCCTGTCCCTGCCACATGTACTCCATGACATCCATCCCTACCACCTGTCCACTACCTTGTACCTCTAAAGAGCAGGTCATAAATGGTCTCTCCAAGGCCAAAAATACAACATCTATGGGACTTGATAACATCCCTGACTGCATCCTACATGGGCTCCAACAAGAATTAGTAACACCATTGGGTGCACTTTTCAATCATAGCCTAAACACCAGCTTCATACCAGCTGAGTGGACAATGGCCACTGTTATCCCCTTGCACAAAGGTGGTGCATCAACTGACCCCAGGAACTGTATATCTATTAGCCTGACTAGTCTTACTTGCAAGGCCATGGTGTCATCATGGACTTTATCAACAAAGATATAGGTAGTCTCCAAACACTTGATCCTACTCATTTTGGGTTTGTCAAAGGAAATCATTCCTTTTAAACCTTGTGGACTTCTTCAAGATTGTCACCGAGGCCCTGGATGAGGGGATATCTGTGCATACAGCCTGCCTAGACTTAGCCAAGGTTTTCACACCCTACCCCACTCAGGCATCATTATAGGTATCAACCCTTATATCATTAGGTGGGTCACCAACTGGCTCACTGATAGAACCCATACAGTCAGAATAGGGGAATCCACCTCCATCAGCAGACCCGTAACCAGTGGTGGTCCAAAGGGATCTGTCCTGGGACCTCTACTGTTCGGAATCTATTTCTCCAAAGTACAAGCAAAAATTAAAGGTCTGTGGCTGACAAAGTTTGCTGGTGACTGCAAACTGGGAGCAGTCATAGAATCTTCAAACGATGTTAACATCCTACAAGGGGATCTTACGCAAACAAATGGTTGGTGCTAAACTCATGGCCTTAAACTCAATGCAAAAAAATGTATTATCATCCATTTCGGTAAGGGTGATGTTCCTGCTAACTACCACATCAGTAGCACCACCCTAAGTATGCACTCAGTAGTGAGAGACCTGGGCACACAGGTTGACAGCAACATTACCTTTGATCACCATGTCTCCACAGTGGTAAGAAGGGAATTTTGTATCACTCATCTCATAAGTAAGGGCATTGCCTCCAGAAAAAAAGAAGTTATAATATCCCTGCACTCTTCCCCCATCAGGCCAATAATTGAGTACAACGCCCCTTTTGATATGTACCTTTCCAAGCACCTGCAGCAATTGGAGAGATCACAAAGGTTCCTTACAAGGAACATTCAAGGTTTTCAGCATCTTTCCTGTGGGGATTGGCTGAAATCGCTTCAACTTTATTCTGTTTCATGCAGACTACTTAGAGGCGATCTCTACCTTGCATATAGAGCAATCTCTGACCCTGTTTTTATTGGAAATGCTGTATATCCGCAAGTCAAATGGCACATGGGTTACTTGCTCTAAAGACCTTAACCTGGTATGTGACATTAGTAAAACCTGCTGGAGACACAGATTTATCTCCCAGAGGTTACCACACCTTTGGAACAGACTCCCACTTCATGTCAGACAGAGCACCTCATTGGCTGTCTTCCAACGCAGTCTGGATGATTGGATGGGTAACCATAAATTCACTCTAGGGGTTCCACCTGTGTTTCTCTTGGACATGGGCAATAGGTGCTGATCGTGGAAACAAAGCTAACTTGGCTAGGCTTGCAAAGGCCCTAGAGCCATTAGCCAAGTACCTTCCTATGATCCTAAACTTTACATATTTAGTTGCTTAAATATCAGCAGCTTGCAAGAATGTGAAGGAACATTAACCATCACAGTGGTACAGTGTACATCAAACAATAAGTAAGACACTTAGTATTGTATTACATTTACTTGATGGTAGGCAGTAATAAGCTTATCTATGTTACTGTTTAAATAGTTTTAACATTGTATATCTCTGTCTTCCTCTTTGCCCTCTCCCTCTGTCTGTCCTATGACCTCTTGAGTGCTTGTGGTGAGTCCACATTGATTCTAATAGTCCATTGTTTGGGTCCACAATCCTCACACGAAGAAGTACTCCTGGAGGTCTTGGAAGTAGTTAGTGTCTACAATTTGCTGCCTTTGCCCCCCCCCCCCATTACGTATGATCCGTTCCCATCTGCATAACATTTTTGACACCACTGATATCCACAGACCCCTGTTTGTCCTGTTTCTGGTGAGAAAATCGGTATTACCTCTAGTCTCTCTGGTAGAGACTACTAAAGAAGTTCTGTAAGGTAGTCACGATCCCCCTGTATGTTACTGCTCACCAAAATCTTGCTCCATAGCTGTTAAAGTCCAACAACCATAAACAGTAGGACAGTTAGTAATGGAGACAGCAGATAAGAGCAATGTTGGCAGCATGTTTTGGGTAGAATACATGACCTTTACGTGTCCTAACAGTCACTCACATATCATTTATGCCCAAGTAAATTCTCAGAATTCTCTAGAATCCAGAACTGCTGTACCTCATTGATCTTGTCACTCTACAGACTTCTTGTACAAATCAAATTATTTTCCAGAAGACAAAGAAGCTTGACCTGTGGTGTCTGCATATCATAACAATAGAAAAGACTTGATGTGTACGCAACATGCCTTCAACAAAGGTTTAATAATTGTTGTCGAGTCATGTAGTTCTAGTAAGTTGTATTATAACTGTGGGGTTAATTGACAGAGCTAAGTAACCTGCAAACCTCTGTCAATTTTTCAGGTTTGTCTGCCTCTCTTTCTGTTGACCTTAACTTAATTTCTTGTCACTTTTCCCACTCACCTTTCTGCCTCTCATTTCCTGGCCACTGTACTAAGTTACTTCCTAGCTTCTCATCTCACATTCCCTACCCTTCACCCATCAATATCCACATTTATTTCTTCCCAACATCCTGTCTTCCCACCCCACTTTCCTGCTATACTTCCTATTTCCTCCAGTCATGCTTGTTCCCTTCCTTTGCTAGATCTTTCCATGAAGTCTACTGCAGATGTGTTTTTTAATACATCATATCCCCTCTGACAACCAGCCTCACCATATTTATAACTTTTAAATGTTATAATGAAAATAAGTGAATAAATGTGTTCTGTATCTTTTCTTTATTAGTGAACATATTTTCTGTGTATATACTTGGTTTACATTTGCTGTGTAAAAACCCAGTCTACTGTTGATATATTTGCTCCTGATATATATGTACTGTGTTTTTCAGTGTCACAGTACGACCCTTTATATTCCTGGCTCTGTATTTCTTTATTTGTAGAAACGATATTTGTGTGTAATACCCATACTTATGGGGACATGTCAAGGTGAAGTATTTAGATGTGTGGATTAAAAAGGGTTCTGTTGTGGCAGCTAAGGATATGTGGGAAGGGACTAACCCAAAGGTAACACAAAACTTAAGAAATTGGAAGCTCTTGGATATGGCTATGACAGTTCATACCTCTCAACTGCCCAGCTTTTTGCCTCATATCTAGGCATCGTTAGATGGGTCGCCATCTGGCTCACTGATAGAACACATATAGTGAAGGGAATCCACCTCCAGCAGCCGACCTATAACCACTGGTGTTTCAAAGGGATCAGTCCTGGGACCTCTACTTTTGGGAATATATTTCTCCGAAGTACAAGCAAAAACTAAAGGTCTGTGGCTGACAGTTTGCTGATGACTGCAAACTGAGAGAGGTCATAGAATCTCCAAATGATGTCAACATCTTTCAAGAGTGTCTTACACAAACAAATGATTGGTGCCAAAGTCATGACCTTAAACTCAATGCAAGTAAATGTATTATCATCCCTTTTGGGAAGAATGATGTTCCTCCTAATTACCACATAGCAGCACCCTAAGTATGCACTCAGTGGTGAGAGACTTGGGCACATACGTTGACAGCAACCTTACATTTGACCACCATGTCTCCACAGTGGTAAGAAGGGCATTCTATATCGCTCATCTCATAAGTATGGGCATTGCCTCCAGAAAAAAAAGAAGTTCTAACCTCCCTGACTCTTCCCTCATCAGGCCAATAATTGCATATAATGTCCCTTTCGGTGTGTACCTTTCCAGGCACCTGCACCAATTGGAGAAACCGCAAAGGTTAATCACAAGGAAATTAAAGGTCTTCAGCATCTGTCCTGTGTGAATCATCTGAAATCACTGTCGCTTTATTCTGTTTCATACAGACCACTCAGAGGCGATCGGCCTTGCATATAAGGCAATTTCTGACTGTGCTTTATTGTAATGCTGCATATCCGCAAGTCAAATGGTACATGGGTTACTTGTTGTGTGACATTAATAGAACATGCTGAAGGGACAGATGTGTCTCTCAGATGTTACCACACCTTTGGAACAGACTCCCACTTCATGTCAAACAGAGCACGTCATTGGCCCTCTTCAAACACAATTGGATGGGTAACTGTAAATTCACCCCAGGGGTTCCACCTGTATCCCTCTTGGACATGAGCATTAAGTGCTAATTTTGGAAACAAGGGTAGAACTGGCTAGGCTTGTAAGGGCCCTAGGGCCATTAGCCTAGTCACTTCCTATGATTTTATTATCCTATATACTTGAGGTCTGTTTCTCATAAACTTTGTGTTTCTTTGGCAAATCTTTGAGGATTAAAGTCACTAAATGATGACTGTCATTTGCGTTTCTTATTTGCAATGATGATGGACAGGTTGACAGATGAGATCAGACAGGAGTCCCCATGGTCTATGAAGTTTGCAGATGACATTGTGATCTGTAGTGAGAGTAGGGACCCGGTTGAGGAAGCCCTGGAGAGGTGGAGATATGCTCTAGAGAGGAGAGGAGAGGAATGAAGGTCAGCAGGACTAAGACCATATATGTGTGTGAATGAGAGGAAGGATAGAGGAATGGTGAGGATGCAGGGAGTGGAAATGGCGAAGGTGGATGAGTTTAAGTACTTGGGATCAACAGTTTAGAGTAATGGTGAGTGTGGAAGAGAGGTGAAGAAGAGAGTACAGGCAGGATGGAATGGGTGGAGAAGAGTGTCAGGAGTGATTTGTGACAGACGGGTACCAGTAAGAGTGAAATGGAAGGTCTACAAGAGGGTAGTGAGACCAGCTATGTTGTATGGGTTGGAGATGGTGGCATTGACAAAAAGGCAGGAGTCAGAGCTGGAAGTGGCAGAGTTAAAGATGTTAAGATTTGCACTGGGTGTAACAAGGATGGACAGGATTAGGAATCAGTATATTAGAGGGTCAGCTCAGGTTGGACGGTTTGGAGTCAAAGTCAGAGAGGCGAGATTGCATTGGTTTGGACATGTGCTGAGGAGGGATCCTGGGTATAGTGGGAAAAGGATGCTAAGGATGGAGCTGCCGGTAAGAGGAAATGAGAAAGGCCTAAGATAAGGTTTATAGATGTGGTGAGAGAGGACATGCAGGTGGTTGATGTGACAAAGATGCAGAGGACAGGAAGAAATGGAAACAGATGATCCGTTGTGGCAATCCCTAATGGGAACAGCCAAAAGAGAAGAGAGAGAGAGATCCTTCAAAAAAATGCATGCTAATGCAAAACGTTATTCTGTTAACTTTCTCAGGTTAGAGTGATAATTAAAAATTGTCCCCGATTTATGGCCTTTGTCCCATTTATTTTTGGGTTTGTAAAGATTTATTGCACTAAGAAATTGAAAGAGTTGTGAATAAAATGTAAGAAGTCATCTCCCAAGCCCATGCTTGCACTTATCAAGGGTACTAGAACTTGTCAGAGATTTGGGATGCATGGCTAGGTTTAAAAAGGCCCTTGTGGTTATTAGCCTAGTAAACACCTATGAACCTGTGAAATTGTTTTTAGCCCCTTTAGTCTTATATACAGGTCAAGTACATTTTCATCAACCAGTGGAGAAGGTGTGGATTACAATAAAGAGCTGAAAGAATTTATTAGGCAGGAGAAGAGGTGTGTTTTGTACTTTAAGCAAGTCTGGTATGTTCTGAGCTTTTGTCCCCTGACCTTCACTATAAATTGTCTTTGCTTTGTCCAGTTGGAGCTCGTTCTCAACAAAAACTAAAGTAATTCTGGTGATGTTTAATCTGTAGTGACTATGTTATGCTTAAATCTTATTACTGCATTTATTTGTATACTATGTCCCTCGTATTTTTTTGTAAACAATTTCATAAGTTCATAGGTGTTTACTAGTCTAATGACCACAAGGGCCTTTTTAAACCTAGCCATGCATCCTTTATCTCTGATGAGTTCTGATACCCTTCATAAGTGTGAGTATGGGCCTGAAAGATGAACCATTTACAGGTTACTCGTCTGCATCAGGGACATAGGTGCCAAACCAGGGATGAATTTCCATTTTCCCATCCAATTGTCCAAGTGGCACTTGAATTGGATTAGGGAGGAACTCTGGTTCCCATGGATGGGGAGCCTGTTAAATTTAGTAAAAGAAGAAAGTTAAAAAGACAAGAAAAAATGAATTATGTTGTGTAGTGCTAAAAATGCATTGTATTGTTTTGTAAATATTCCTGTGCTGATATTGCCTGTTATTCTCTTATCCACAAAGTCAGCATCTGTCAGTGTGAACTGGAGTCATGTGTTATACACACACACACACACACACACACACACACACACACACACACACACATATGTTTACACTCACATGCATATACACAAATGAGACTGAGACAGAAATGTATTTTATATATCTGTATATATGTCTGTGTGTGTGTGTGTGTGTGTGTGTGTGTGTGTGTGTGTGTGTGTGTAGCTCTATATATATATATATATATATATATATATATATATATATATATATATATATATACAGAAAAAAGAAGAACCGAGGTCCAGATCCACTCAAAAATACTGTTTATAAACAGTATTTTTGAGTGGATCTGGACCTCGGTTCTTCTTTTTTCTGTGGATTCTTAGTTGGTGTGTCTTTAACCTTTATATATATATATATATATATATATATATATATATATATATATATATATATATATATATATGGGTCTACTACATAAGAACGAATCGCCATAACACCGACATCCATAACAACAAGACCGGAACACCAAAACCGCAGATAAATGAAATTGCACATCGCCGACACCCAGAATCCCGACAAGCACATCACCGACATCCAGAATCCCGTCACTTAAATCACTGACATCTACAAAAGTGATCCAACATAAAGTACACACATATCCCAAACTCCAGCGTAAATCCCAACCATCCTGTAACATCCACAATAATGAGAATATGCACACACCTTTCAAAACATAGTGTACATACTGGAGTAGTGTCAGGTGTAATACTGTACCATGTGATTTCCCAAACACACCTGTATGGTTAACAACTCCCTGATGCTAGTCATGATAACTGCTGCTGCCAAGTTCTTCAGGTAGTCCCCATTAAGCTGTACAGAAGAAATATCTGCCATCCACAAATGTCTGTAAAAAATAAGTAACTGAACAGAAATGTGCGGAAAACAGCTGCAATCAAAAGATGCATATTTCCTTGCTACGTCATTAACCACTGTCAAGTATGCAAAAAAATGGCTTCAGCATTCCACCCTTCAATACATGTTGCAGGAACGACATGCTAACATGGTTGTCAACACGTATCAATAATACTCCCAACATTTAGATAGTAGAAGAGATCTGTGAGACAGTAGAGAAGTCAATCCATTAGTGCCATAGCGTTTCTTGCAACAAAATGTAGATCTGGTTATAAGAATTGTAAACATACTATCCGCCAAAATAACTCGTGTATTGTACACATCTTGACCGCTGCTGGTATGTCAATATGTTAGCAAAATAATTAATAATGATATGCAACCTACACAATGTACAACAACAGGGGAAGTGTACATCTTCACATTTTCAATAACTTCGAAATTGACTTCAAAAACTCAATACTTGAGTAGGCTTCTTTATTAGCCAGGACCTGTTGAAATTGCAAATGATGGGCAATAAGTTTCCACTTTTTTGGAGAGGGTGGACACCCAGTGGCCATTCTAATGTGGAGTTCATCCACCCTGTCTTGCTCTCTAACCAGGGCACATAACAGTACATTCAAATCTGTACCTCTAGTACCTAACGAGCATTTCAGATGGCGATGCCACGCCTCCACAGAGTTTTGTGTGCGTGGCAAAAACAGATCATTTAAGTCAGAGATATTCCAAAAGCTGATTGGGAAAAGTGGAGGAAATCTAATACTGGATGCTGTATGAGTGTTGAACTTACGTAACTTGCCATATACATAACAATCTGAAAAATATTTCTCTACCTTCTGTTGGAAAAGTCTCACATACTATCTGATAGACAGAACATACCTCACTTTCATGCAGAAATGCAAGTGCAACCAAGCTCTTCACAGCCAACTGGAAAAGTTGATTAGTGCTGTATAAACTGGCCAAACCTAAAGACTGGACTTTCCTTCATAGATTCTGACCAAAATAAAATAGGCAGCCTTTGGATTGTGCACTGGCAACATTTACCTTACGCTCTTAACTGCTGCAACCTCAAAATCACAAAGTACGAAACTTACATTCACTTCAAATTGTTGCCCAGACATCATATGAAATAGGCAATGCCACAAATAATTATATGATTTAAGCAATTTTTTGACATTAGTGCGAACAATAACAGCGCAGCTTTGCTGTGGCTACCATATTTCACTAGACCGTGGATGCTATAAAGGTGGCGGCAGGTAACAGCTTTATTGAAGAAAGTGCCATCCATCAGCCATATCCCTGCTCTACTTAGATCATATAAGTTATTCTGGGAGGTGAACACTACTACCACATTATCAGTTGTTGGATCACACATGGTTTTATGTATAAATATCCCACTTTTGAGCGGGTATTTCTCAAAATCTGTTGTGCTCAGTGTTAACAGTTCAATGTCATCCTTTGTACTTAACTTTCTCCTAACCCTGCCAATCTGCTGTAGCAGTGCCTTTCTGTTAGGTAAACTGTGGATTGTATCGAGAGACGTTGATGCCAAAGCATCCTCCACTAATGAACACGGTGTGACTCTACTGTATTCTACCCTCACTTTTATATCATGGCACACTTATCAATCAATGCAGGATCACCGGGGTGGTTGTGTTTCACTGTTTTCTTTAGTTTGTCTCCCTCAGCAACAAGAATTGTTACTGCTCTTCCTCTGCACTTCTGTGGGATTTTATACTTGCAACACCAGTACCGTCTACTATCCCTACTCCTCTCTAAGTGGTACCGATAGCCTTCTACAACAAGTAATTCCTTACTTTTTTGGGAGCTGACAATTTTGTAAATGCTTCCGATCACTCCTGGCCCTTCCGCTCCCGAGTTTTCCATGTTTCACGTAGGTACAGCGTACAATGCTACGTGCCTCGCATAGCCTTTATAAAGTGCTAATGCCTTGCTTGATGGATTGCAGTCTCTATTTTCTGCCTCCCATAGCCTTTTTAAAGTGCTAATGCCTTGCTTGATGGATTGCAGTCTCTATTTTCTGCCTCCCATAGCCTTTTTAAAGTGCTAATGCCTTACTTGATGGATTGCAGTCTCTATTTCCTGCTTTTCGTATATCTGAAATACGGTGATATGAGATTTTGTTCATCTGTGGTTTCCGTGGTCCGGTTTCCTTTATTTAAATTTCGGGGTTATGGCGATTCGGTCTTATGTAGTAGACCCATGTATACATATATATATATATATATATATATATATATATATATATATATATATATATATACAGGAGAGCTCATCTTGAAAGGCAGCCACCCATTAGTGGATGTGATGCACAGGAAATGCTGATGTCTTCAAGATGTGCCTGCCCTGTGCACTAGGTGCTACCTGAATGACATTTATTTATTTATTTATATTTGTTTTCCGGGATAGAGCATTGATGTCCATAAACTTTTTTCAGTTTCAGCCCAAGAGCAGTGTCTGGTTAAGTGACTTGCTCAGAGACACAGTTAGGCAACGGAGGCTGAGGGAATCAAACCTTGCACCACTGGACCACAGGAGACAACATGTTAACAGCTCTTTAATCCTCTAAGCCAACTGCCATACATAAATGGAGCAGGTTATGTGTAGTGAGATGTGTGCTCTGGTAGTTGGATCAGTACCAGCTGTAGGTACTGTACATTTCTGTCATGCAGGTATGTTTTGGGGCAAAGACAAGCCATGGCCATTATAAGAGATGTGGCTCAGGAAATGCATGCCACTAGAGTGGGAGAGTTTATCACTAGTGAATTGCACTGGTGAATTGACTGTGGGGAAAAAAAGACATTACCATTTTGTCAGTAGAGTTGATTACTAAGCTTGATGGGTATGACTTTTGGGGTTTAGCTGAGATGGGCTTATACATCCCATATAAGCTGAAATACAAAACTAGGCAACAGGATGAAGTTTACCATGGTTGGGGGGCTGGGGGAGGGGTTGGATTAGATTTTCTCTTTGTTGATAAAGTCATTGTTATGGGGAGGTGGTCATAAAGATTCCTTAGAAGTAGTTGCCAGCCTTTTGATTGCCATTTTATTTCAAGTGACAGAGCTTTGCAGGTGAAATTCTTTGTGCACATTAGAATGTTTTAATTGCTGTCAAATGAAGGAGGGTCACTTAGAAAAAGTAAATGTGGAAAAAGGACAAAAAAAAAAAAAAAAGAAGTCCTAGCGTATGGCTATTTTTCTAAGATAATTTGCTTACAGCCACCAGATTCAGAATACGATTGACTCAAATGGAGATGATAATTGCTTCATTTTTTTTGAAAACCTAGCTGGAAAAAGTTCAGGAGATACAAAGCATCAAGTTAGGCTGCAAGAGAGAGAGTTTTATTTCCCCACCTTGCACTTTAGCCATTATACAGATTAAGCAGATAGGGTGATGAGCCGTCTTGGTGGACGGTGGATGCCTTGGCATGCATCCACTTCTTAGAGGCTTTGCTCTTTCTTGATCACATTCATACAGAGACACTAGAGAACATTACAAGTAATTTAGAAGTACATTTAAGCAGGACGTTATCGAATCAAATCCTGCCCCTGATGGGACAGTCCTGTTACCGTAAGTAACAGATAGTGTTTGTTAATTCTATTTGAACTCTAGAAATGCTCTCAGTGCTAATTTATGGTTGTCAGTAAGGAAGATGCAGGGCTTTTATGTTGGTTTCATTGCTGCAGTAGTTAGTATGTTTTCCTTTGGGGCTGAAAAATCAGAAAGTTGAGTGTAACATTTCATCCAGTACCATATACTGACCTAGTCTTCTTAATTAAAAAACAGAGAGAAAGAAAGATAAACAAAGGAAAGATATAATGTTTAGGGTGCTATTTTAAGTGGAATCATTAAATGAAGTTACTATGTGTGTATTTTTGAATAATCAATTCAGCTTCAGTTACCGAATGAGAGTAGAAACCAGAATTTTGCCCCTCTGCTGTCATGGTGATTATTCCTAGATTGGGCCTTGTACTGTATACCACCCTACCTGCAGTGACTTGTTGCCTTGTCTTTGTTTACCTTACTTTTGCAGACAGCAGTTTTGAATAAATTCTGCCAGTCTCACAAATAGCATCAAAAGCTGCATATGGTCTAAATGTGCAACAGTTGTGTCCTTCCTTTTCAGTGAGGATATTTAGTGAAGAGTGATCGGTGGTACTAACATACTGAGACTTGGGCATACACACCACTTCTTTTGGTGCACTTCGTGGGTGGTATCGATGTGTAGGAGGTCACTGCATACTCTCCTAGGCTTCTGTGTACACCACAGACTTTGTGCAATATTTGATTATGTATATTTGTGAGTGAGTTGAGTCTCGCATTTCATCCAGTATTATGGTGCCAGTTTTAAGCATGATCATGTCATGTCCATTGGTGCTGAGTGTGGGATGTGCATTGAGAAGTGAATGTTTGATCTGACAGTCCCAGGCTCATACATGCCCCTTGCCTTTTATACCTCTCAGCTGTCCAGATTTTTGTCTCATATTTTTGGTCAGGTCCTCATAAAATTTGTGATTTTCTGTCAAGTCATTGAGGACTGAAATCGCTAAATAATACCAATTAATGACAAACGTTTGAATTTCAGACTTCATATCCTTATGAAAATACCCAATAATACAAAACCTGCATTCTACCAGCTGTCTAGGTTTATATGAGCAATAGTTAAAATTTGTCTGTAGTTTGGGGCTTTTGTCCCCTCATTATGTTTAGCTTTGTCCAGATTTCTAGTGCTTGTAGGTTGAGAGATATGTGT
Source organism: Protopterus annectens (assembly GCF_019279795.1). Taxonomy (NCBI): domain Eukaryota; kingdom Metazoa; phylum Chordata; order Ceratodontiformes; family Protopteridae; genus Protopterus; species Protopterus annectens. The sequence continues at coordinate 323,569,314 of NC_056742.1, read as the reverse complement.
TTTGGTGCATGGATGGTGGAGATGCTCACTGAGTGTTGGCATAGGGCAAGGGCAATGAAAAACCTGATACCACACTGATAAAAGTTTAGTCGGAACTCTAACTTGTGTCTTCCCTAGAAGTTGTTGCTTGTCTGTTAGTGTAGAAATCAACTAGTTTAGAAAGTGTAAGTGTATACTTACTTATTTTCAAAACTGGACTTTTTGGACAGAAATTCTAAAACTTTGGTGTTAGCTTCAGCATTAATTTCTGAACTGAGATAGTCTTGTAACTGTAAACCTGAGTAATGTTTATATGTACTGCCTTTATTTTTCACAGGATCTGTTCTGTGTATTATCTGCTAGTGTGCTGCATAAACTGCTAGTGCCAGTGTTTTAACAGATATTTAAGTGATGCCATGATTGATCAGGCCTAGTCTGATTACTGATTTTATTGCAGTCTTACTTAGGTATATGTGAGTGCTTTGCTAAGGTTCTTCCACCCTCTACTTGTATATATTTCAAGTGGAAAGCTTTTCAAATGTAGGATAAGAGATTCACTAGTTTTAGCCATAGACTTTCATAGTCATGCCTTCATCTATCATTTCTCTGGGTTGAAGAGATTGTGCTATTTTGGCAAATCAAATCCTAAAACATGAAAGACCTGAAAGCTTTGTACAAACTTACAAGATGTGCTCCTTTTCTTTACATTTTCAGTCCAAGTAAGCTAGAAAATCTGCAGGAAAGAACCCTAGTCAGAATTCTTTCACTGTGTGTCTGTGTCAGTGGTTATGTACACCGACTCGGGTTAAGTAACACCTACTGTTAATTTAGCTGAGCCTGGGGGAAATGGTAGTTAACTGGAACCTGCTTACGATTATGGAGCGGAGTAGAGGGGTAAATGAAAGAATCATTTAGAGGGTCAGCATTCTGCTTTGAAAAAGGTCAGAGAAGGTTTCAGCTCTGACATTAGGACCGGAAGAGGGGTGGCTCATTCTCTTTCAGGTGATGTGAAACAGAGATTCTTTTGACAGGGATTCGGTTACATCTTTTCTGCAAGCCTCCAGGGCAGACGTAGGGGATTGTGGGGTATTCTGCATTGTCTGTCTGTCTTGTCTGCTTTTTAGTCTGCATTGCCTTATCTGGTAGAGGTAGTAGATTGAAACCGCATGCTTCGGTTTTCTGCAAGTTATTTGAATGGTATAGACATTAGGGTAAGTAACATCCCTGGCAATGACCTTTGATCTCTGTCAAAAATACCACCAGTCTTTAAAATGTGTGCATATTTTGACAAAATTCTTTGGAAACCACTTTGTCTGTTTTCTTGCTGCCAAGTGATTAAGTACATTTTGTGTTCACCTTGACTGATTGTGACCTTTCAACTCACAAAAAGATCTCTGCAGTCATATTTGAGCTTTATAAACTGCTGCTATGTAAAAAAAAAAAAAAAAAAAAAAAGTGAAGCAAATGAAAGGAACAGTGACTTGATGTTGTAGAGCTTGTTTTATATTACATCTGTCTGTGTACAGTACATGCCGTTGCTATTGTAGGAGTATGTTTGTATGTGTGGTTATTGAATGGATATTTGACTTTGAACATTCTGGATTCTGAAAGGTATATTAATCCAGCATGGAAGTCCATAGGTGTAAACTCACTAAAGAAGGCAGTGCTGTTTTGTGATGCACATGCACCCACTTTTTTCCTTGACCTGTTGTTTGCCATATTTGCAAATTAATACTAGAAGTTTTTTCCTTTTCATTTTGCCTCAAATAATGACTCTAATTTTGAGCCAGTTGATTTGGGCGTAGAAAATAATTAATGAAGAAAGATTAGTATTAGCATTAAGAAGCATGTGATTGTAGCAAAAGCTCTGAATGTTTGAAGCCCAGGTAATTATTATAAGAGAAGTACACATTGTATTACCTTAAATGACCCCTGGACTTCAGGTACTTGTCACCTTCTTTTTGTGAAGTGGACGGCCAAAACAGCCTTCCATAATTGATAAATGCTGACTCATGATGGAAGATCCAAGTTATGTAGGTGAAATGTATAACATGATATAGCCTGTTTGAATGGATACAGTGTTGTTCCAACTTAGTTCAGAACGGCTGCCTCAGAGCTCTTGGTTTTCTGGTTGATTCCTACCTGGGATGTCTTCTGTGCAGATTGTGCAAATCCTGTGTCTATGTATGCTTTTACTAGGGTGTCTGGTCTCCAAATCCTGTGTCTATGTATGCTTTTACTAGGGTGTCTGGTCTCCAAATCCTGTGTCTATGTATGCTTTTACTAGGGTGTCTGGTCTCCAAATCCTGTGTCTATGTATGCTTTTACTAGGGTGTCTGGTCTCCAAATCCTGTGTCTATGTATGCTTTTACTAGGGTGTCTGGTCTCCAAATCCTGTGTCTATGTATGCTTTTACTAGGGTGTCTGGTCTCCAAATCCTGTGTCTATGTATGCTTTTACTAGGGTGTCTGGTCTCCAAATCCTGTGTCTATGTATGCTTTTACTAGGGTGTCTGGTCTCCAAATCCTGTGTCTATGTATGCTTTTACTAGGGTGTCTGGTCTCCAAATCCTGTGTCTATGTATGCTTTTACTAGGGTGTCTGGTCTCCAAATCCTGTGTCTATGTATGCTTTTACTAGGGTGTCTGGTCTCCAAATCCTGTGTCTATGTATGCTTTTACTAGGGTGTCTGGTCTCCAAATCCTGTGTCTATGTATGCTTTTACTAGGGTGTCTGGTCTCCTGTCTGGTCTCCAAATCCTGTGTCTATGTATGCTTTTACTAGGGTGTCTGGTCTCCTTGTGCATCCCAGAGATATATAAATAGGTAAATTTAGCGATCTAATAACCTACCCATAGTCGCACATACATGTGAGCCCACCTGCTATGTACTGGTCCCCTCCAGATCTCTTTTTTTGTTGTTGTTTTTTTTTTTGTCTGTTGCTTGCCAGGATAGTCTCTTGAGAAAGGATAACGTGGATACCAAAAGATGATGGAAATCAGGATTTCTCTTTATTACGAAAACATGCTATTTATTACCCGAGCATTTTTTCATCCTTCTATTTTTATGAAATACATTACCAAAAACGTTGACATAGTGGTGCGGTGGTGGTGCTGCAGTAGTGTTGTCGCCTCACAGTGAGACTTTGTCCTGCTCAATTCTCAGCTAAAGCATCTTCTGTGTGGAGACATGCGTGAAGGGGCGTACCTTCATTGAAGGTTGTGCATCAGGGTTGGCAACTCGGCACGTAAAAATCTACTGCCAATCATTAGCGGACCGGAGTTCCGCTGTGGCGACCCCTAACCGGGAAAAGCCAAAAGACACAACAACAACAACATTACCAAAAACTTTGACATAGTGGTAATATTTTTTGTCTGTGCGCTTATTTTTCAAGCTGTACTTGTGCAACTTTCCTGTAATATTATACAGATGTGACTTTGTAACACTTCAATGAGCCAGACAAACTCTCATTGCAGTCTGTGGCATTTTATGTCACTGACCTTACTGGCCATTCTAAAGAAAAACTTGTTTCTTATAAGATAGCTCACAACAAAACCAAGATAAGAACACCAGCAAAGCACAAGAACCATCACAGCTCAGAGCTAAATTGGAAAACAACTCTGTGATGTGAGAGGTATGAAGGGATGTGCTCCCATGACACCCTCTCAATTGGATATACTAATTCTGAGGTCGTCATACCTCTGAGCAAGTCATATTCCATTGGAGAGTATACGGTAGAGAGTCGATTATCCGTACTAATTGAGACCTAGAGTAGTTCGGATAAGCAGATTGTTTGGATAATCAAAACATATATTTGAACCGGATTAAAAAATCTTCTAAAATCTTGTTTTTTTTCTCTAAGCAAGAATACATTTTTCAACCACTCAGCGATTCCAGTGGACAATAAAGAATATTTTTCACACACGAGCTGGCTACAAGCTCAAAAAACATGCTCAATTGAATACATATAATGTTTACATATTCAGACTTTATGGTTTTTCCTACCCGAAAACTTTGGAAGACTGGTTTGGATAAGTGACATTCAGATAATCGACTCTCTACTGTAGTCCATTTTAGGGTTTTCTGTTGCTGTTGCAGTTTGTGGTATTGTGTGTTACAGTACCTTATCAGGTTCCATAGTAACACGCGACTGCCTTTCATTTTCTTCTCTTTTTACCTGTTTAAGATGCGGTATAAAATGTTGGATACGGTAAAGAACTGTGCTCTAACGTCATCCTACAGACAAGGGTTAGCGTACCAGAATTTCTACATATATGATGTGGCAGTCCGAGTAAATCATTTTATTTATTTATTTTTCTGTCTCCCTGAATATTTGCTGGGTTAGAAAACTGTTTCTGTGACCTTTTTCAGCCATGATGTGGATCAAGGGACACACAGAATAGGTACATTAAAGAGATATACATACCAACAGTAAATATGCATTTTCTAAACTGTTGTGTAAGAATATAACTAAAACATTTGTTTCACTGTTATCCAGTAAGCATTCAGATGAGCAGCTTTCAGCCATACATTATGACCATTGGTTTAGTCTGTATTGTGAGAACAGGACTTCAGTTAATTTCTTCAGTGTTTTTGATTCATTGACATTGTTATAAGTCTGTTAGGCATCTTTTGAAGGTTATGAGATCCGTTTCATTTGTTATATTTATGAGCAGACTCACCATCTAGCTGGTGCAAGCTTTCTGACCCCAAAGTCCTTGTAAATATGGGACACCTCGGGGTAAGTGGAGTTTGATCATTGGCTGTTAGAGAGGATAGTGGGTGGTGGGTTTTTCTAGATACCATTTGTGCTAAGGAGGTCAATGGTCCAGGTGTAGTAGCTTAAATGTGAGTGTATTTCATACCAAAGTGGCTTTGACACTAACATGCAACTGTTTTGGTTCTTTGAAGGGTTAGACATAGACATTGTTCCCAAGAATCTGATAGGAAATTAACCTGCCAAGTTTGTTAACAGTTGTTTGCAGTAGCTGTCTACTCCATTGTGAAAGAAAGGTTAGCCTAGAGATTAGAACATTCACTCCAGAGACCTTTCTTACATTTTAAGCACACAATGCTTTTAGATGTTCATCGTGTTTCACTGTTGCAGTCATTACAATTGGGTTATCCTGCTGGCAGGCTACCCGCAGTCGGCCCGAGTTCCAAAGTTTAGGTCCGGCGTCGGTTGCTGTCGCCTCCTCCCTGACGTCAGTGCGCCAGGGGTATAAAAGATGCAGCCGACGCCATTTTCTTCAGTCTTTCTTGCTGCGCGGTGCCCAAAGCAAAAGCAGTTTGCAAGTGCCGGTCGGCCGAATCCTGAGATTTTCAAATTCGAAATTCAGATCCGAAGTCTTCATTAAAGCTAAGTACCCTGTTGGGGAAACTTTTTTCTTGCTCCAGACCGATGTCAGAAAAAGTTAATAATTGTATTTCTTGTGGGAAGCAAATACCTCATAAGGATTTTCATTCTTACTGTATTCCTTGCCTAGGCCCTGACCACAACGTTGCTAGTTGTCGGTTTTGTGCTAGATTTAACCAATGCACTATTAAGCGTTGGTACGATTTTGCATTTCATTACTTTGGCAGAAGATTCAATTATATAATGCCGTCAGAACAGCCGACTACCGGAGTTTATAAAAAGCCCAAAGAAAAGGACAGGCATCTGAGGTCCAAAAACGACAATGAAGCTTCCGCTAGGCCTGTTGCCAGTTCGCTGGTTCTCAGTGAGGCACTTTCGCAGCCCCTGACGCCCGCTACCTCAGAGCCACAGGCCGCTTCTGACTCCCACGTGGAGCTGACTAGGCCAATGGAAACTCAAGGTATTGGACACTCGGAAACTATTCCCTCAGATGAGTCCAGAGCCGCTGAGCAGGCATCGGCTTCTAAGGGTGTTTTCAGGCCTACACAGTTACATGTGAAACCTACTTCAGCTTCAAAGGCAAAGACTAAATCAGCTCTAAAGACAAAGAAACAAGTACAGCATTCTCCTGGACAGGCCACCATGCCTAAAAAAAACAGATACTTAAAATGGCCGAAGTCCTAATCACTTTGATCAGGGGTTCCCATCCCCCTCCTGATAAGAGGCCTAGGCAAGAAATAGAATATGAATCTTCAGATCAGGTTTCCATTTCCTCTGATTCCTCTTCTGACCAGGAATATTCTCTTCCTCCCTATGAGGATTCTGATGCTAAAGAATCTATCCCTTCAGCCTCTTCTCCTGAGGATTATTCTTTTGGGGAGACCCTGCATACTATGAGGGAGCATTTCCACTGGGAGAGCCAAGATTACTCTGAATCCAAGAAAAGGCTCAGAGACTTCCTTTTATTACCTCAGCACAGGTCCCTTGCTATCCCTCCTGTTTTAGACATTGTAGATGATGTATTTTCAGAGTCCGGTCTGTCTCCTGACTCTTTACCACCAGCTCCTGTTAAGCCAGACAGATACTACAGGGTTCCTGATTCACATAAATTTATTTATACGAACCCTGCTGCTAACCCAGAAACTATCTCTCAGGGTCCCAAAGGGGTCAAGGCTTCCACTGCAAAAAACCCTATCTGCTCTGATAGGGATTCAAGGGCCCTGGACAGATGGGGGGAAAAGATTTATACTTCTGCTACCTTGGCTGTAAGAGCTTTAAATTGCCAGTTTCATATGCTTAAATACCAGCAATATCTTATGTTACTGCTTAAACAGAAAATGTTGACAAATTCAGAATGTGCAGAAAACAAAGAAATGCAGGATTTATTGCATGCAGCTGAACAAGTGGGAAAGCATACTTTGCAATGTGGTTTTGATTCTCTAGAGGCCCCCTACAGGGCCGCTGTTACAGGTACTGTCATTAGGAGGCATGCTTGGTCAAAAGAACAGAATCTGCCTGATCATGTTAAAGCAAAACTATTAGATGCTCCATTACGGCATGATACCTTGTTTGGTGTTAAAGCAGATAAGGTGTTGAAGAAAATGGAGGACAAAGCTAAATCTATGCAAACAGTCAAGGATTTCTTGCAGGTACAGCCTCCCAGATTTAGCAGGAACTGGCCTACAAAGAATTGGTCCTTTCCAGTGTCAGACAGGCCACAAAGACGCAGATACAGACGCTACAGAGGCAGATCACAGCCCCAAGGCTCATACAGGCCTAAACAATGAGGTGCTTCTACCTCCAAAAGCGGAAAGGAAAAATCACAGCCATACAGGAAACAGTCTCAATGACTTTCCCCTGCCAGCACCAATCACTTATCTTCTGGCAGCCCCTTGGGGGGAAATTAGCACTTTTTTCACAAAATTGGCACATGATCACCCAGGACAAATGGATCTTAAATATCATATCACAAGGCTACAAGTTCCACTTTCACACCCTGCCAAGGCCAAACGGTATGCCAGACCTGCCATGCAATCAATGGGCAGAGGCACAAAATCAAGTTTCATCCCTCATTGACATGAGTGCCATTTAGCTAGTACCACAGCAAGAGCAGGGACTAGGATTCTACTCAAGGCTATTCTTGCTGCC
>NC_056742.1:323406833-323554333 GCF_019279795.1 Protopterus annectens | reverse complement strand
TATTTAAGCAATATTTTAGCTGAAGAATAAATGTCACATTATGTTTCGTGTTACCTTTTAAACGTATTATAAACAGTGGAATGTCACACTGGGTAAAAATTATTAATACTCCTTCCAGAAATATTCAAAGTAAGTAGTAATTCTTGGTACTTCCATTTGAAGATAGTTGGGAAAAATCCTGTATGAGAGGGTAGAATATTATAATGTCACCTTCAGGAGATTCAAAGCTCACAGTGGGAAAGAGAAGGCTTAGCCAAAAAAATTGTAATCATATCAGAAAGTCTGCATTCATTAGAACACAATAAACATTAGTAGTAGCTATGTATAGAATTACATGAATGTATGTACTGCAGAGAAGATTAAACAAAAGCACGAGTATTTTTTTTCTGTTTGTCATCATATTTGTCCATTAAATGAACATCCCAAGTCACACTGTGTTGTAATGAATGATATAAGAATTAAACCATTATTTGTTGTTTTTACCAAGTTAATTTGCAGCCTCAGTACTCTAAACTCTCATACAAGCTTCCGGTATGTTTCTTTCCTTTAACATTTCTTTTTGTTTTCCCATTTGATGGGTATGCCTTGGCTATCTAGGCCAAGGGCAATTTGATAAATAAATGAACACAGTAAAATGAATGAAGCAATAAGACCTTATTAATGTATATATAATCTGAGTAAGCTATGTGGTCAATGGCTATAATAAAAAGTGTTTATATTATTACCTGTTTGATGTTGAGCCTGATATTGTTTTTTTTTTATTTTCATAAAGTTAGATCTCAAATGGGAAACAGTACGTCCAGAAAGACAATAATGAATTTAAAGCTCTATGCAGTACTTCAGTGTAACTCAAAACTCCACACAACTAAAACTTCTTATCTGCTTTTCATCTCTCTCCTTTCTTATTTCTACTTATTTCTTAACCTTCTATGAATACCCACTGTACCCTAATATTACTATTTCATCTAAAGAAACCTCTACACCTATATCAACCTTCTCTTGTACCCTCCCAAATCTCACAACTCTAGCAAAATACATTCCTGCCAAATACCACAAACTTGCTCACATCAAATCAAACAAATCAAAATCTAAAAAGCTAATAGACAGCTTAAACGAACTTTTTAAACCTAAAGATTTTAAACATCTCCATCTACTCCTGGACGGGGACATAAATCCAAACCCTGGACCAAACCATACACATTCAAATACTTATAAAAAACAAGACAAAACTCCCTCTCGATCTACTACCAGACCAACTAACTCTCTCTATATTGCCCATCTCAATATACGTAGTATTTGTAATAAAACCTCTCAAGTACATGCCCTACTAGAAATCCATCAATTTGACATTTTATGCCTAACTGAAACATGGCTTAAGCCATCCATCAAAGACAGTGAAATCACTCCTCCTGGGTATAACATCATTAGACTCGATCGTATTACTAAAAAGGGTGGGGGGATAGCAATTCTCCATAAAGCTCATATCCAAATTAGCATTATAGAACAGACTCTTAGCCCCGATAACAATGCAGAAATCCTTACCTCTAAACTTCAAATCAATAGTTCTAAAACCATTAATATCATATGTGCTTATCTTCCATCAGGAAATAACATTAACACTCTAGAATGCATACTCAACACACTCTACACATACCTCCCTCAAGAAACAATACTCCTAGGTGATTTTAACATTGATTGGTATTCCTGTAACAAAACAAACCCTATCTCCCATATTAACCTTTATGGATTCTCACAACTCATAGATAACCCTACTAGAGCAAATAAAACCAACAAAAAAGAAACCATCTTAGACTGGATTCTTACTAATACTCCTCAACAAACCTACCAATCTGGCACTCTCCCTGAAGAACTAAGCGACCACTCATTGACCTATATCATTAGGCATAGAACCAACCTAACTTTACCTACCATATATAAAACTCTTCCCTCGAAAAAACACTTTAACTCTGAACACTTTCTTGCCGAATTAACTCAATTTAATTGGTCTCCCCTAAAATATCTCCCTCTAAACGAAGCAGTCCAACATTTTAATTCCACATTCCTATCTATCCTAGACCACTATGCCCCAAATCGCACTATTAGAACTAATGCTAAAGTAGCACCCTGGCTAACCAAAACCACTCGACAACAAATTATCCTTAGAAACAAATACTGGGCAAAATGGCGTGCCACCAAGAATCCAACAGATCACCAAAACTTCAAAGAACTTAGAAACAGTACTAAAAAAGCCATCCTAAAGGACAAAAATAATTACTACCTATATTTGCAACAAAACTCCAACAAGGAACCTAAAAGATTCTGGACCAGCATCAATAATCTTTTATCCCCTAGCCAGTCTATCACACCAAGCCCTGAGGGCTCCAACCCAGAAAATCCCACACAAACAGCCAATGACTTTAATTCATTTTTTACTAATACTATCCAAACTCTTGCTAGCCACCTATCTCCTGATACCTATAAACTACCCCTCCCTTCTTTAAATCTACCTCATTCCTTTCATTTGCAACCTGTATCTACCTCCTTTATCTTATCACTGCTTCAAAAGCTAAAACCCACCACTCCTTCTGCTGACAAACTTCCTGCAGAATACTTGCAAATATGTGCTAAAGCTATTGCCTATCCCATCTCTATACTAATAAATAGATCTATACAGGAAGGAATTTTCCCATCTATTTGGAAGATATCTTATATCATCCCACTACACAAAGGGGGTAAGTCCAACGACCTCTCTAATTTCCGTCCTATAGCACTCTTATCACCTATCGCTAAAATCATGGAAAAATGTATTCACAAACAACTCCTTAACCACCTCCTACACAATAACCTACTTGCTAACTGCCAGCATGGATTCAGACCTTCACATAGTACTACTACAGCCTTACTCTCCTTTACCAACTCCATTAATTGTAACCGTAACAACTACATCCTATCATCTTCAGTCTTCATAGACTTATCTAAAGCCTTCGATATGGTTAACCATAAACTTCTTCTGCATATTCTTAAATCACTCTCACTTGATCCTCCTTCCTTAACTTGGTTTACATCTTACCTAGAAAACCGTCAGCAAGCAGTTCTCTGGAAAAATACATCATCTAGTCTCCTCCCCATCTCATTGGGAGTTCCTCAAGGCTCTATCCTAGGCCCCCTTTTATTTTCTATCTTTATAAATGACCTCCATCTAGCTATCCCAAACACTATCTGCATACAATATGCTGACGATTCTACTATTATCTGCTCTGCCAATACACAAACTGAACTACAGTCTATCACACAAAAGGCTTTTACTACTGTCGAGCAATGGTTCACTGATCGCTGCCTACTGCTCAACCCTAAAAAAACCAAAGTGCTATTGTTCTCACCTTCCCATAGGTCTACCCCTCTTAACTTCACTCTTACTTCCACTGACAACACCATTATTTTCCCAGAAACGACTACCAAACTACTAGGAATAACCATTGACATCATCCTCAGCTTTGATACGCACATCAACAATACTATCAAATTAGTTAATAAGAAAATAGGTTCCCTTTACAGAATCAAAGCCTTCCTTTCACCAGAAGCAAAGACAATCTTAGCCAGATCCCATCTAACCTCTTCTCTACTATATGTATCTGCCTTATTCACTAACCTCTCCAAAAACAATATCAATAAACTAGCACAATCTTACCATAATATTGCTCGATTTGCAACAGGAACCCCATTTAAAACTCACCACTGCCTGAACCTAAGAGAACTAGGTTGGCTTGAACTCCCTAACCAACTCCTATTTCAACAATTCCAAATAGCTCATACAATCCTATACCAGCCAACTAAAACACCCATACTCACTAACCTCATTTCACCTTACAATAACCTGAAGCATCTACGTTCTTCCAACAAGCTACTGATAAATATTACCAAACCTAAAAATTCTGCTGGAGATTGCCTCTTTTCCAACTCTGTTTGAAAAATGTGGAATAAATTACCCTCTGACATCACATCTTTGTGCTCTCTCTCACTTTTTAAAAGACAAGTGAAAAATCATCTCAACAAACACTGGCTATGCTCCTGTACCAACCCAGGTTAACTCACTCCTTCCTCTTCTATCCTCTCTATCCTTACATTAACTTTATATGTATGCTTTCTGACAAAAAAAAAAAAAAAATTTCATACATGATATTTTGTTTGCAATTTTTAAATTAATGTTCCCTACTTACTGCTTTTTTGTAAAAAATGTATTTACCAATGTCTATGTTCTGTTTCCTATATGTTTTTTATATCTGTAATTTACCCTTGGAGCTTTTCTCCCCGGGGGCCTCTACTGAAAATGGACATATATCCAGCTAGACTAGCCCAGTCAACAAATGTAAAATAAAATAAATAAATAAAATAAATAAACTTTATTTATTAGAGTTCAATATGCTATGTGTGTATTAAATTTACTACTTCTTTATAGAGTTGTTGTTTGTCTTTCGGCTTTTCCCGGTTAGGGGTCACCACAGCGGAACTCCGGTCCACTAATGATTGGCAGTAGATTTTCACAAACGCCAAGGTGCCAGCTCGATGTCCAACCTTCAACGAAGGCACGCATATTTACTTTTGAACACCCATCCAACTGCGGGGAGGACATGCGGACTCCACACAGAAGGCACTCCCCGCACTCCAGCCGAGAATCGAATGGGAGAACCTCTTGCTGTGAGGCAACAACACTACCGCTGCACCACCGCAGATTCAGAGTACTTGTCTTTAAATGGAACTTAAGCACTGATACTTAGAGCTCAAGTTATGCGAAAGAATTCTTTTGCAGGATTGTGGTTATGAAATCAGTGGGGGGGGGCCTACTGGAAGCGTTCATGTATAGCTGTAACTGAGTCTTCACATGCCTTTTTAGAAAGTATAGCTAGCAAGCATCCATTGTTGTAGTACTTTGACAGGGCAGAGTGTAGCTAGAGAATATAATTATTCATTAGTGATTATTCCACTGCAGATTATCAAGTTCCACTTAGTCAGTTGTGTATTGTAAATGTAAAATCTGAAGTTTAGCAAAGGCCATTTTGGAACTTAAATGTGTGTGTGTGTGTGTGTGTGTGTGTGTGTGTGTGTGTGTGTGTGTGTGTGTGTGCGTGTGTGTGGTTGGGGGGACCTGTTTATTTACACACTTGAGAGCCCCTAACCCAGTAATTCCTACACGAACAGGAAGCAGAAGTGCTTGCTTCAGCAAAGAACCAGAAAATGCTTTTCTATAAAGGCAGCATCAGTGTCTCGCATGTTCTTGTAACATCCTTTCTTAACTTAAGTGAAAGTCATCAGGGTGTTCCTGCCCCAAAATCTGGGATTCTAGATTTGCACAGGCCAGACTGGCATGTTGTGTCGCATATCCACATCAAACATTTTCCTCTTGGCACTTTGTTTCTCTTGTTCTCTCTTTCTGTTTTCCCCTAACCCATGTGACTTTATAAGGTGTCTAGATAGCCATCTGCTAACACTGAAAGAAAATCAGTTTATATATAATATAATATATATATATATATATATATATATATATATATATAGATATATTATTATTTTTTTTTTGATTGGAGATGCTTTATTGACCACTTACGTACTTCATTTAGATTGTCAAGCTGGGGATGTTGCTGCATCTTTGTCTGTCTGTTATTATATCATAAAGCATAACTTTGTCTCACATCTGTTCTTGTTGCAGTTTACACGTCATACCAAGCAAGCCTAATAAAATGTTTGCATTCTGCCATTTCACATAGCATGTGTAATGCGTTGAGTCCATTCTCAGTTATGGATCAGCGCACACGGTTTCTGTTATGGCTTATGAGATTCGAGTCTTTCTTAATAATAGTAGCAATGCCAAGTGATAAGCTGTTTTGTCATTGGTCATAATACTTTCTGGATGTAAAAGCTAAGTGATGTTATTTGTGTACATAAGTGCACAGCAGATGTAAGAACGACCTCTTCCATTCTATGCCACAAATATGGCTAACTGTACTTATTAAGGTACTGCACATCATCTTGTCTTTGCTTGTCCTTTTTTTCCCCAACCACCAAACTGGTCAATGTGGGATGCCAAAAACATAAACTAAACAGTCCTGAGGTTATGCAGTACAAATCATCTTTCCACATTCCCTTACAAGGAATTTTTGTGGAGGTTGTTGTCATTCAGGCATCTGTTTAATAGTTTATCTGTTTCTTTAACTGGTGAATGTTTGCACTCATTGCTTGAGTGGAATGACTTGCACAAGCCAGATCCAGATGCACCTGTTTTGACTAGTGGTGTAAAATTTACATCTGTGCTAGCAACTTATGCAGATATGCTTGCCATGCTATGGATCCTGCTGTGGATAGGCATTCTCACTTGTAGTGATAATGGCACTAGACAGTTTACTATCATAATTTCGAATCCAACTCCGTCGACTGCACTACTGCTATTGCCGAACTACAAACCTCACCCCTATCTTGACCCATGTTAAAACCCGTTCCTAGGCTTGCTTTTGAAGCTCGACATTGCCGTGTTCGACTTTCCGTGTTTGAACATAGTGCAGTCGATGGAGGTGGATTTGAAATTAAGATAGTAAACCCACTAGACATGATGGCAAGACTTAGTCACTAAAAAAACTAATGTCTTTCGGCTTTTCCCAGTTAGGGGTCATCACAGTGAAACTCCGGTCCGCTAATGATTGGCAGTAGATTTTTACGGTGCAGAGGTGGCAGCTCGACGCCCAACCTTTAAAGAAGGCACACCCATCCATTCATGCACGCACCTGCCTGCATGTCTTTAAACGTCACTCGACCACGGGGAGGACATGCAGACTCTACACAGAAGGCGCTCCAGCAGAGAATCGAACTGGAGAACCTCTTGCTGTGAGGCAACAACGCTAACCGCTGCACCACCGCGGCCTTCAAGACTAGTCACTCATTGTGATGAAAAGCCCAATTGATAGACTCCTCCTTGTTGGAAGCCTTAAACACCATTTTGCAGGGGGTGAAGTTTAGCATGCATGCATACATGCAAGTTTTACAACATCCCATTTTGAAAACTAATGGATATTTCTTAACTCCTAGTACATAGGTTCCATTTTTTTAATGTCAGATTTTAGATGGGTATGGTGACTAGACACTAGACTAATCTGCAAAGTGGGTGTTTGAAACCCTTACACATATGTTAGACTCACAATCCAGCCATCTGCTTCCTTTCTTTGTCTCTCTGCCTGCAGTAACCAGGATAAACTTAACCCTAAAAAGAATTTTGATTTTTCAACCTTTGAAATTTCATTAGTAATATATTTACTGAAATAATGTCACATAACTAAGAAGTGCTTAGCAGAATCCATTTTGACAATTGAAAGAGAAATGTGCTCAATCTTTGAGGCAGCTGTGATCTAAACCATCTACCCCTGCTTTCTGAGGTGTGAACCCATTTAAGCTGTGGTCAGACGTCTGCCCCACAAAGTAATATATGACCATTGAGGTGGGATTCCTGTGGCTTAAGTGTCATTCCAGGTCATGAAAGTACAATAATGGGAAGATAATCATTTATTCATGGAAAGTAGGCTAATAAGATGGATTTCTTTAGCAGGAGTACAACTCCAAGGCAATAAAATAAAAACTTTACCTGTATCTATTTTTTTCTGAAAACAGGATTATTGCAGAACATGTTCTGAACCAGTAAAATTCTGAATACTGCAAAATTCTAATCATAAGAATCAGGAGAAATAAATCGTGACGAATTAAAATATTTTATAACAGTATACAAACTTAAGCCTCAGACTTTATTTTTCCTGGTTTAAAAAAATCTTATTAGGTTAGAGGTTGAAAAAGCCTAGAGCTTTAGGTCTCTTGAGCTTTTATTTTCTCTCAGTAGATATGCCATAAAAATTTGACTGTAGAGTGATATGCCAAGTCAATGCCTTGTTTTGAAGTAAGCATGTATTAGTATTACATGGATGCATATACAAATATTTAAAAAATGGCTATTGTAAGAGTACCAGTTCCTCAGATCTACCTGATTGCTGCTAGGTTGCTTACCTCCTATCTACTACAGCCTCTCTGAAATGTCTCAGATAACCTTCACATCAACAGTGTGTGTGCCTGGTGATTCCAGAAACACTGCTTACTATTTAAATAACTATTTCAGTTTGACTTCTCTCTTCTTACCAGGAAGTTTGCTAGCCATATCTTTTCCCTTCATCCTGCAATGTGAACTTAACCCTGTCTGTTGACCCTGAAAGTAACAGTAAGTCTGCATTTTATCCTGCTGTGCTCTTTCTTTATCTGTGTTATTTATATAAAGTATCTGTGAGTCATCTACATACTTACAGCCTCCTACCTCACTTAACACTTACCTCAGATTGTTCCCTGTCAACTCTGGCTTACAGTATGGTTCCATTGTGTCTCATTAAATGGAAAGTGGTTAAAACTTCAAGTGGACACAAGAAACATGCGCAAATATAGATATATCTATATCTATAGACATAGATATATGTTATATGTTTTCTTTCAGAGGGCAAACCTATATCCCTTTTACTTGTAGTTTCATAGGTTCATAGGTAGGTACTAGGCTATCCGCCCAAGGGCCTAAGTAAGCATAGACAACAAGGATGTTCTTCGTGTTTCACTGTTGCAGTCATTACATTTGGGTAATCCTGCTGGCAGGTTGCCCTCAGTTGGCCTGAATTCCAAAGTCTTGGGTCCTGCGTCATCTGCTTTCGCCCCTTCCCTGACGTCAGGTCGTCAGGGGTATAAAAGATGCGGCTGACGCCATTTTCTTTAGTCTTTCTTGTCGCGCAGTGCCCAAGCAGAAGCAGTTCGCAAGTGCCGGTCGGGCGACTCCTGTGATTTTCATGTTCGAGTTTCAGATCCGAAGTCTTCAATAAAGCTAAGTACCCCATTGGGGAAACTTTTTTCTTGCTCCAGACCGATGTCAGAAAAAGTTAATAATTGTATTTCTTGTGGAAAGCAAATACCTGATAAGGACTTTCATTCTTACTGTATTCCTTGCCTAGGCCCTGATCACAATGTTGCTGGTTGTCAGTTTTGTGCTAGATTTAACCAACGCACTATTAAGCGTTGGTATGATTTTGCTTTAAACTATTTTGGACGCCGGTTTAATTATCCAGAAATGTCGTCGGATAGCCATCCGACTACCGGAGTTCACAAAAAACACAAAGAAAAGGAGAGAGATAGACAACCGAGGCCCAAAACCGACGACGAAGCTTCTCCCAAGCCAGTCGCCAGTTCTCAGTGAGGTGCTTTTGCAGCCCCTGACACCCACTACTTTAGAGTCGCAGTCCGCTACCGACTCCCACGTGGAGTCGGCCATGCTGCTGGAAACTCAAGGTACTGGAGCCTCGGATACTATTCCGTCAGATGGGTCCGGAGCCGCTGAGCAGGCACCGGCTTCTGAGGGTGTATTCAGACCTAAACATCTTTACATTAAGCCAACCTCAGCTTCAAAGGCAAAGACTAAAACACCTTCTAAAGCAAAGAAACAAACTCAAGAGCCATTGTGGACAGGCCTCTATGCCCAAAAAACAGAAGCTCAAAATGGCCGAAGACATAATTACCTTGATCAGGGGTCCCATCCCCCTCCTGATAAGAAGCCTAGACAAGAGACTGACTGAATCTTCAGATCAGGTTTCTATTTCTTCTGATTCCTCTTCTGATCAGGAATATTCTCTTCCCCCCATGAGGATTCGGATGCTGAAGAATCTATACCTTCAGCTTCTCCTCCAGAGGACTATTCTTTTGGGGAAACCTTGCATACCATGAGGGAGCATTTCCACTGGGAGAGCCAAGATTTTTCAGAATCTAAAAAGAGGCTCAGGGATTTCCTTTTACTACATCAACACAGGCCACTAGCCAGCCCACCTGTGTTAGATATTGTAGATTATATGTTTTCAGAGTGTAGTCTTTCCCCTAACTCCTTACCTCCAGCTCCTGTTAAGCCTGACAGATATTACAGGGTTCCTGACTCTCATAAATTCCTTTTTAAAAACCCTGCTGCAGACCCAGAAACTATTTCACAGGGACCCAAAGGAGTTAAGGCTTCCGCTGCAAGAAACCCTACCCCCTCTGATAGAGATTCTAGGGCACTGGATAGATGGGGAAGAAAAGTTTATACATCTGCAACCTTGGCTATAAGGGCATTAAACTGTCAGTTTCATATGCTGAAATATCAGCAACATGTCATGGCATTGTTTAAACAGAAAATGTTATTAAACTCTGAATGTGCAGAAAACAAGGAAATGCAGGATTTATTGCATGCAGCTGAACAAGTTGGAAAGCATACTTTGCAATGTGGTTTTGATTCTTTGGAGGCCTCCTGCTGGGCTGCAGTTATGGGTTCTGTAATTAGGAGGCATGCTTGGTTAAAGGAACAAAATCTGCCTGATCATGTCAAAGTTAGATTATTAGATGCACCTTTACAGCATGATGCTTTGTTTGGTGTTAAGGCAGAGGAGGTGTTAAAGAAAATGGAGGACAAAGCTAAATCTATGCAAACTGTCAAAGATTTTTTACAAGTACAGCCACCTAGGTTTAGTAGACACTGGCCTACAAAGAATTGGTCCTTTCCTGTGTCAGACAGACCTCAAAGGGGCAGATCCAGATACCCTAGAGGCAGAACCCAGGCGCAAAGTTCCTACAGGTCAAAGCAATGGGGTGCTTCTACCTCCAAAGTTGGAGAAGACAAATCACAACCATACAGGAAACAGTCCCAATGACTTCCCCCTGCCTGCACCAAGCACTTATCTCCTGGCAGCACCCTTAGGGGGAAAATTAGCACTTTTTTCTCAAAATTGGCACATTATAACCCAGGACAAGTGGGTTCTAAATATCGTGTCACAAGGGTATAAGTTCCATTTCCATATCCTGCCAAAGGCAAACAGCTGGCCAGATCTGCCAAAAAATCAATGGGCAGAGGCACAAAAACAAGTCTCATCCCTCATGGACATGGGGGGCCATTCAACAAGTACCAGAGTAAGAGCAGGGACAAGGATTTTACTCAAGATTGTTCTTGATACCCAGAAAGGACAAGACCTGGTGACCAATACTGGACCTATCTATTCTGAACACATTCCTGGATATACCAAAATTCAAGATGATGACTTTGCAGCAGCTTCTGCCCATGCTGGGCAAGAACGCTTGGCTGGTAACTCTAGACCTAAAAGAGGCATACCTGCATGTCCCAATCAGACAATTATGCAAAAGATACCTCAGATTCAAGGCTGGCTCAATGCATTACAATTCCCTGCACTGCCCTTTGGCTTATCTACTGCACCCAGGGTCTTTACAAAGTGTCTGGTCCCAGTAATTGCATTCTGCAGACAAAGAGGAATACAAATATATCCTTACTTGGACGACTGTCTAATTCAAGCAGAGAACATGGACATTCTTCTACAGCATCTGGCGTTTGTGAAAAGACTTCTAGCATGCCTAGGGTACACAGTCAATGAAAATAAATCAAAAGTAGTACCCTCTCAAGAGATAATATTCCTGGGTACAAGCTTAAATAGAACTGCCCAGATGGCTTATCTCACGACATACAAACAAAGGCAACTGACTGCCTATTTCAAAATGTTGGCAACAAAGGCCCAGTTATCTGCAAGAACAATTCTGCAGGCTTCGGGCGTCATGGCATCCTGCAGCCTACTAATTCCATATGCAAGACTGTATATGAGTAAACTTCAATGGTACCTAAAAAGTGTTTGGACTCAACATTGCCACAACCTGGAAACAATGATTACTCTTATTCCCTGCCTACAACAGGAGTTTTGATGGTGGGCAAAGGCTTGTCACCAAAACAAGGGACAGCCATTCACATTACCCCCAGCCAGGCAGACACTAACAACCGATGCATCAGATTATGCCTGGGGGGCCCACATGGCAGGAAGATGCATTCAGGGCACATGGTCCTCAACCCAAATGCATCTACATATCAATCAAAAAGAGATGCTAGCTGTTCAGAATGCCCTGACAGCCTTCAATGACCTTGTCCATCCGGGACAACTACTGATAAAGACAGACAACACCACGGTCATGTGGTATATAAACAAGCATGGGGGCACATATTCTTACCCCCTTTGCAGACTAGCCATGACTTTGTGGGACACAGCTTTAACTTACCAAGTACATCTGCAGGCACAATTCCTGCCAGGAAGGAAAAATACTCTGGCAGACGAACTAAGCAGAAACCTCATGGATCCCCATGAGTGGCAGCTGGATCCACAAGTCTTCAGCATGATAACAAGGAAATGGGGATGCCCGGACATAGATCTATTTGCCTCCCCTCACAACTACCAGCTAAAAAGATTCTGCACAAGGACTTATCACAGACAAGCATGGAAAGTGGATGCCTATCTTTCAGCTGGAAAAACCTATCAGTATATGCCTTTCCCCCTCTGCCTCTCCTCCCCAAGGTACTCCTAAAGGTCAGACAGGAAAAGCCAAAAATGATACTGATTGCCCCAGACTGGCCCCGCCAGTACTGGTTTCCAGTCCTAAAGAACTTGTCTCAATGCCCAGCTTGGACCTTACCTCATATACCTCATCTACTGTCCCAGCCAAACAATCAGATCCTGCACAGCCAACTCAGGACTTTAAACCTGGCAGCATGGCGGATAATGTAGTCATACAAAACATACCTCTCAGTAAAGCTGTGATGGATGTTATTTTGGAGGCCAGAAGGCCTAGTACTAGAAAATCTTGGAAAATGGAAGAGAGTCTGTGCTTGGAAGCAGGCACAAGGAACTGATACAGCTGTGCCAAATATTCCTCAGATTTTGCAATACTTAACTGAGATGCTGGACAAAGGCCTATCTTTTTCATCAATTAAAATTTATGGCTCTGCCATTTCGGCTCATTACAATACAGAGCCACCAATCTTTTCTCATCCATTATTAAAACAGTACCTCAGAGGAGCCAAAAATTTAAGGCCTCCAAGGAGATCACCAATGCCTGCATGGGACCTCAACTATGTCTTGGAAAAACTCACCCTGCCTCCTTTTGAGCCAGCTGTTACTGCTGACATAACGTTTTTATCTTGGAAAACAGCTCTGCTCCTAGCAATAACTTTTGCAAGATGAGTTTCAGAGCTACAGGCACTCATGGCTGTGGAACCTTTTATCATTTTTTATCCAGACAGGGTCTCTTTGAGGACAAACCCAAAATTTATGCCTAAGGTGATGTCCAGTGTGGCTCTTAATCAAAATATTCATCTGCCAACTTTTTATCCAAATTCACAGAACAAGGGGGAGAGAATTCTCTATTCTTTGGATGTAGACATACAGCTTAGATTCTACTTGGACAAAACCAAAGTTTTCAAAAAGACAGAGCAGTTACTAGTGGCATATGCTGCAGGATCACAGGGAAAGGCTATCTCAAAGCAGACTATTTCAAAGTGGATAGGCCACTGCATTCATTTCTGCTACTTACACCATGGCACGCCAGTGCCTAAGGGCATTAGGCCCCATTCAACCAGTGCTGCAGCCAATTCAGCAGCCTTTCTCAGGAGAGTACCAACCAAGGACATTTTAGAGGCTGCTACTTGGAGTTCAGTGCACACCTTTACAAAGCACTATCATCTGCCACTCTACTCTAAATCCAGGGCAGGCTTTGCCACTGCAGTTCTGCAGGGCCTCATAGCCGCTCCTAATGCTGTTTAGCTCCAGCCTCCCAACCATAGCTTTGGGACTCTACCCAAATGTAATGACTGCAACAGTGAAACACGAAGAACATAGTACAGTTGCGTACACTTACCATAAATGTAGATGTTCGAGTGTATCCACTGTTGCAGTCCAGATTACCCACCCCGCCATCCCCCTTTTCTTCTGATGGAACCTATCTTTCCTTCTCTGATTTATACAACCTATGTGGTGTATTTGCTTGTAGATGAAGGTAAAGTTTATATTGGTGCATGTATTTATATATATATATACATTTTGGCTACCCTTTTAGGGGGCACCTGACATCTGGGCAAGAAAAACTAAAGAAAATGGTGTCGGCCACATCTTTTATACCCCTGATGACCTGACGTCAGGGAAGGGGTGACAGCAGCTGACACAGGACCCAAGACTTTGGAATTCAGGCCAACTGAGGGCAACCTGCCAGCAGGATTACCCAAATCTAATGACTGCAACAGTGAATACACTTGAACATCTACATTTATGGTAAGTGTACACAACTGTACTTTCCCTGGCTTACGCCACCCAAGAAAGTTAGTTTCCTGTGCCCCTTGTCGAGCAGAGCCACAGAAGTGATCCCCGGGGTGTATTTCCTATTTCCCATCCACTCATCAAGAGTTTTCTTGAAGTGTGCTAATGAGGAACTTTGCTTGACATAGATGGGTAGCTTGTTCCAGAGTATAGGAAGCATGTCCTGTTTATTGTGGTGACAAGGATTAGGTCCCTAGAGCATGTAGCCCTGAGGGATTGGGATTTCTTTAGGTGTAGCATGTCCAACAGCTGTGGGTTTAACATAGTTTTATATGTTAGGCAGAGATCTCCTCTGAGTAGGCGATATGCTACAGAGTAAAGTTGGAGTTTTTTGAGACGGTCAGTGTAGGGCATCTGTTTGAGGCCAGTAGTCCTCTTTGTGAGGTACTTCTGTGGTCTTTCCAGCTGCTGCAGATGTTTTGTGAGGTATATTCCAAAAGGGGCATTGTACTCTATAATGGGTCTAATGAGTGCTGAGTAGAGGGGAACAATGACCTCTTTTTTCCTGGATGAGAACCCTTTTGTGATGAGGTGAGCCACATAGAAGGATTTCCTGACTACTGTGGCAATGTGATTATCAAAGAAGAGACTACTGTCCACCTGGGTCCCAAGGTCTCTTATCACACATTTGGCGTTAAGTAGACTGCTGTTTATGTGGTAGTTCATGGGTACAGAGTTTTTACCAAAGGGGATGACAATGCACTTTTTGACATTGAGCCTGAGGCCATGCCTCTGACAACAGGCATCTGTCTCAGTGAGGCCCTTCTGTAGGATGTCCACATTATTTGGGGACTCAACTATGGCTCCTAGTTTGCAGTTATCTGTGAACTTCAATAGCCAGAGGCCTTCTGTGTTAGCCTGTACTTCAGAGAAGTAGATACCAAACAGGAGAGGTCCCAGGACTGAACCCTGTGGTACTTCACTTGTCACTGGTTTGAAGTCAGATTTAGAGTCTGCAACTTTTACAGTGTGGGTTCTGTCAGTGAACCAGCTGGCAACCCATCTTGTGATGTAGGGATTTATACCTAGTTTAATGAGTTTAGCTATAATTCCAGGAATGGGGGGATGGTGTCGAAAGCCTTGGCGAGGTCAAGATAGGCTGTGTGCACCACCTTACCCTCGTCAGCGGCTTTGATGACTTCCTCAAAGAAGTCGATCAGGTTCAGAAGGCATGATCTGCCTTTCACAAACTCGAACTGGGTAGGGTCCAGAATTTGGAGGTTACCAATGACTTTGTTTATGAGTTCCATGATGATACGTTCCATGGCTTTGCAGACCAGGCTCATCAGGCTAATAGGGCGATAGTTCCCAGGGTCAGTGATGGCTCCCCCTTTGTGGAGTGGATAACTGTTGCTGTGCGTCATTCAGTGGGTACAAAGCCTGACATAAGACTATGATTGAACATGGTGCTTAGGTAGGGAGACAGTTTGTTCTGAAGTTCGTGTAAAACGCAGCCTGGGATGTTGTCTGGTCCCATGGATGCTGTGTTTTTGGTTTTAGAGAGTGCACCTGCATAGATGTGATTACAGGGACTCTGCATTCTTCCTGTATAGATATGGGCCCTTTAGGGGGTGGGGGTTAAAGGGAGCACTGAGCCTATCTGCCAGGATGTTGGCAATATCAGTTGGTTCTGTAATTTTCGTGCCATTGTGCTGTAACTCAGAGCAGATCTGGGTGTTGCCATTGAGATTCTTAACATAGCTATAGAATGCTTTGTGGTTGGCCTTAGAATCAGTGGTGATTTTGTTTTCGTAGCTAGCTTTGGAGGATTTTATAAGGGATCTCAGCTTCTTACTGAGGCTGACCAGGGAGCTCCTCCACTCATGGGATTTTACTCTCTTTTGCAACAGTTTCTTCCTTCTGTTGTAGAGTTTTTTATGGCAGGGGAGTCACCAGATTGGCTTCCTTTTTTTTTGGAGGAGAGTGTCTTGGCTCTGTTTGGGATAGCATGATCCATGCACTCGTGTAAGTGCTTATACAGTGCATTTGTGTAGGATTCAGCAGTCATAACTGTATTGTCCATTTGCATGGCTGTCATGAAGTTTGCCACTTCTGTCTTAAGAAGCATGAAGTTGGCTTTGGAGAAATCTTTTACCATGGTTTCCTTAATAGTGGGTGGGTGCGGGATGTGGATACCTAGGGTGATTATCTTATGGTCGGATCTGACCAACGAGGAGTTGACTCACTCATGTTGGTAATGACTAGGTCTAGGATATTGTTGCCCCTGGTGGGGATGTGGATAAGTTGATCCAGGCCATTGGAATTTATGAATTCCAGAAAGCATTGAGCAAAGGAGTTGGTACATGAGTAGTTTTCCCAGTTAATGGTGGGGTAGTTGAAATCACCCATTATTAGGGTGTTTGGTTGAACCATAATATTTTCCAGTATATCAAGAAAAGAGGAGTGGGAATCCTGGGGCACGGTGGGGGGATCTGTAGCAAGCTGCAATTTGGATTGCAGTTTTGCCCAGAGTTAGTTGCACTTGGATAACCTTGGATGCATTATGCTGCGCAACTAGCCTGGAGGTGTGGATATTCTTAATGAATATGGACACACCTTTGCCTTTGGTGTTCTGGTCCAGGTTAGATGACTAAAAAGTGTGGTATGAGTTATAGCCTGGTAATGCAGGGGTGCTCTCTAGAGCCTTGAACCAGGTCTCAGTCACTGCACAGATATCAATGTTCTCCATTTCAATGAGTGCCTCGAGTGAGTGCATTTTGAGATTTAGACTTCTAGCATTGAGTAGCATTACCCTCAGTTTTTGCTTGCCTGTTCCTGTTACGGTGGTGAATTTGTTATTTGAACCTTGCCTAAAAAAATCACTATAGGGGCGTCAAAAGCTTTAGCCAGTATCCAGAATCCCAGGAGCTACAGGTGCTGGCCATCTCTGGCAAAGCATCATGGTCTGTCGACCATGTCTTCCAAGGCAGACAGATACTGAATCCCCTTAGAATGACACCTGAAGCTTAGCCAATTGTTGAGATCAGTCATTTTGTCCTCGTACTGCGGTATCATTCTGGGCGATGGCAGGATGCTACTCAGGGCTAGGGTCATACCTGCCTGGGATACAAGATTGGAGAACTCTTCCATGTCTCTTTTCATGTAGTCCAGGGAGGTATGTCTCAGGTTGTTCACACCAACATGGACAATGACAGAGTCATATTTGTACTTGTTGTGGAGTGACTTGAGTGCGTGGGTTATGTGGCGGATCTTGGCACCCAACAGGCAGCTGACAGTAACCTTCTCCTTGTTTAGCCTGGTGAGTGGGACATCAGTGTGCCTAACTATAGAGTCAACTATGACTAGTGTGTTGGGTATGTTGATTTGCCTTATGGGCTGTGGTTTATTGGTACACTGAGTCTGTGGGCTATGTGTCATTTTGGTTGTGTTGGGAGGTGGAGGTTGCTTGCGTTTCTTCTTTGGAGTCTCTGTTGCTTGAGCAGAGTATTATTGAGAGCCTCTGCACATGTTTTTATGTTTCTATGTGTGGATTTTGGTGGTGTGGGTTTAGTGGGACTTTGTGATGAGTGTGGTGTGGTGCAAGTGTTTACCTTCTCCTCTTGACTGTTAAGTTCAGTCTTGGTTGGAGAGAACTTTACCTCCAGTTTGGCTAGATAAGTGCTTCTGTCACAGGTTGTGGTGCTGGGTGGTAGGAGGAGAGGGTTGTCTGTGTAAATGAGGCAATTGCTACATTGCCTCAAGATGCCGAGATTCATCACAGACAGGGGAGAACACTGGGAGCTGACCCTTGGACATGCCTGAATAAAACGTACTTTCCTCTAGACAAGTGAGGAAAGTGAGTATAAGAGCTGTTTTTCTCAAAGCAAGTGAGGAAAGTAAGTACAAAGTCTGTTTTCCTCTAGGTAAAGAGGAAGGTTGAGTGCTTTAGTAATTTATAGCTTATTTAGTGCTAACAACAAGATGTTCTTCGTGCTTCAGTGTTGCAGTCATTACATTTGAGTTATCTTCTTGCAGGTAGCCCTCAATCAGCCTGATTATCAAATTCTTGGGTCCTGCGTCGGTTGCTGTCTCATCTTCCATTACGTCAGGTAGCCAGGGGTATAAAGCATGCAGCCGACTCCGTTACATCAGTCTTTCTTGCCTTGCAGTGCTAGAAGCAGAAGCAGTTCGCAAGTGCCAGTCGACCGACTCCTGGAATTTTCGTTTTCGAGTTTCAGATCTGAAGTCTTCAACTAAGCTAAGTACCCCGTTGGGGATCCTTTTTTTGGCTCTAAACCGATGTCAGTAAAAGTTAACAATTGTATTTCTTGTGGAAGGCAAATACCTCATAAGGATATTCATTTGTACTGCATTCCTTGCTTAGTTATTCAGGCCAACTGAGGGCAACCTGCCAGCAGATTACCCAAATGTAATGACTGCAACAGTGAATACACTTGAACATCTACATTTCTGGTAAGTGTACACAACTGTACTTTTTCTCTGATGACCAGGAGTTGCCCTTATTTACCTATGAGGATTCTGATGCAGAGGACTCCATTCCCTGTACTTCCCCTCCAGAGGATTTCTCTTTTGGTGAAACCTTGCATACTCTTAGGGAGCATTTCTGCTGGGAAAGCCAGGATTACTCTGACTCCAAAAAGAGGCTTAGGGAATTCCTACTCCTACCTCAACACAGGCCTTTAGCTATCCCTCCTGTACTGGACATTGTAGCTGATGCCTTCTCGGAATCTGTCCTGTCTCCTGACTTTTTACCTCCGACTCCCAAAAAACCTGACAGGTATTACAGGGTACCTGACTCTCACAAGTTCCTCTTTAAGAATCCCTACTGTGGATCCTGAGACCATTTTACAGGGACCCAAAAGCATTAAGGCTACTACTGCCAAAAATCCTACCCCCTCTGATAGAGATTCCAGGGCCCTGGACAGATGGGGTAAGAAGGTGTACTCTTCTGCTACTTTGGTCATTAGACCCTTAAACTGCCAGTTTCATATGTTAAAGTATCAGTAGCATATTATTGGATTGCTTAAACAGAAAATGATGTTTATTCCTGACTGTACTGAAAATAAAGAATTACAGTATTTAATGCATTCTGCTGAACAAGTTGGAAAACATACTTTGCAGTGTGGTTTTGATTAATTAGGGGCATCTTGCAGGGCTGCTGTCACTTGGTCTGTACTTAGAAGGCATTCTTGGCTTAAGTCTTTTTTAGGCAAAGTTCAAAGGACAAAACCACCAATGTAACAGTATGCAAAATCTGAAGGTAATGCTACTCAATGCTAGAAGTCTAAACCTCAAAATGCACTCTCTCGAGGCACTCCTAAAAATAGAGAACATCGATATCTGTGCAGTAACTGAGACCTGGTTCAAGGCTCCAGAGAGCACCCCTGTAATACCAGGCTACAACTCTTATCACACTTTTCGGCTACCAAACCAGGATCGAAACACTAAAGGTGGAGGTGTGTCCATATTCAGCAAGGATATTCACACCACCAAGTTAGTTGCCCAACACAATGCACCTGAAATTCTCCAGGTGCAACTAACACTAGGTAAGACTGCAATCCAAATTGTAGCTTGCTACAGATCCCCCACCATGCTCCAAGATTCTCACTTCACCTTTCTAAACATACTGGAAAATATTAAGATACAACCAAACACCCTAATACTGGGTGATTTCAACTACCCTGCCATTAACTGGGAAAACTACTCATACACTTAACACCTTTGCCCAACGGTTCTTGGAATTCATAAATTCCAATGCCCTGAATCAACTAATCCATAGTCCCACCAGGGGCTCTAATATCCTAGACCTGGTCATTACCAACATGGGAAATCGATGCTCCACACCTATGGTCACCCCCTCGTTGGTCAGGTCAGACCATAAGCTAATCACCCTTAACATCCACATCCCACCCCCCCAGTAAGGAAACCTCCATACAAAACTACTTCAAGGCCAACTTCATGCTACTCAAGTCAGAAGTTGCAAACTTCATGTCACCCATGCAGACGGGAACTGAAAGTTCGACTGCTGAGTCCTACACTAAGGCACTGTACGAGCACATCCACCCATGCATGAATCGTGCCATCCCAAATAGAACCAAGATGCTGTTCTCCAAAAAAAGGAAGCCAATCTGGTGGTCTCCTGCCATTAACAAACTTTACAACAAAAGGAAAAAACTGTTGCAGAAAAGAGGAAAATCCTAGGATGCAAAAAACTCCCTTACCAGCCTCAGTAAGAAGCTGAGATCCCTCATAAAATCCTCCAAAGCTAGTTGCAAAAATAAAATTGCCAAAGATTCCAAAGACAACCACAAGGCATTCTATAACTATGTCAAGAATCTAAATGGCAATGCTCAAATCTGCTCTAAGCTACAGCAGAATGGCATTAAATATATTGATCCCAAGGATATTGCCAATATCCTGGCAGATCGATTCAGTGCCAACTTCACCCCCCTCTCACCCCCTAAATGGCCCATCTCAATACTGGAAGATTGCCAAATTCAGGTAATAACAGCCACACAGGTAAAAAATGCACTCTCCAAAGCTAAGAATACAGCATCCATGGGACCAGATGACATCCCGGGCTGTGTCCTACATGAACTCCAAAATGAACTGGCACCTCACCTAAGTGTCATGTTTAATCATACCCTCACCTCAGGCTTCATGCCCACTGTGTGGCACACAGCTAAAGTTATCCCACTCCACAAGGGGGGATCCACCTTGGATCCCAGAAACTACCGCCCCATCAGTCTGATGAGCCTGATCTGCAAGGCCATGGAATGTATTATCATGGAACTCATAAACAAAGACATTGGCAACCTTCAAACACTG
The DNA here is from genome assembly GCF_019279795.1 of Protopterus annectens. NCBI lineage: Eukaryota > Metazoa > Chordata > Ceratodontiformes > Protopteridae > Protopterus > Protopterus annectens. Next base: position 323,533,322 of record NC_056742.1, on the reverse strand, counting down.
GACCCCACCCAGTTTGGGTTCGTGAAGAGCTGATCTTGTCTCCTGAACCTTATTGACTTCTTCGAATCAGTCTCCAGAGCCGTGGACGAGGGTAAGGCAGTCCACATAGCCTATCTGGACCTCGCCAAGGCCTTTGCCACCATCCCCCACTCTTGTATCATAGATAAACTTACTAAGCTGGGCATTAATCCCTACGTCACTCGATGGGTTGCCAACTGGCTTACTGACAGAACCCACACTGTAAAAATAGCTGACTCCAACTCCAGCTCCAGACAAGTGACAAGTGAAGTACCTCCGGGTTCAGTCTTGTGACCTCTCTTGTTTGGCATTTTCTTCTCTGAAGTACAGGCCAACACTAAGGGACTCTGGCTAACAAAGTTTGCAGATGACTGCAAACTGGGAGCCATTATTGAATCCCCAAATGATGTGGATACTCCACAAAAGGGCCTTACAGAAACAGATGCTTGGTGCCAGAGCCATGGGCTCAAGCTCAATGTCAAGAAATGTATAGTTATCCCCTTTGGGAAAAACATGTACCTGTGAATTATCACATAGGTGGCAGTACACTAAACACTGAAAGTGTGATAAGAGACTTAGGGACACAGGTGGACAGTGGTCTCACCTTCAATTACCACATCGGCACAACAGTTAGGAAATCCTTCTGTGTGGCACACCTCATCACTAAGGGCTTTTCATCCAGAAAAAAGGAGGTCATTGTCCCACTGTACTCATCCCTCATTAGACCCATGATAGAATACAACACCCCATTTGGTATGTACCTCTCAAGACATCTGCAACAACTGGAAAGGACGCAGAAATACCTCACTAAAAGAATCACAGGCCTAAAGCAGATGCCCTATGCTGACTGCCTTAAAAAACTCCAGCTATACTCTGTCGCATATCGTCTACTCCGAGGTGATCTCTGCTTAACATACAAGGCCATGTCAAACCCAGAGCTGCTGGACATGCTCCACTTAAAGAAATCCCAATCGCTCAGAGCCACACGCTCCAGGGATCTAAATCTTGTCATCACAATAAACAAAACATGCTGGAGGGATAGGTTCCTGACCCATAGACTCCCAGACTCTGGAATAGACTGCCCATACATGTCAAGCAGAGCGCCTCTTTGGCCTTCTTCAAAAGGAACCTTGATGATTGGATGGGAGAAAGGAAATTCACCCCAGGATCACATCAGTCACCCCCTAAGACAGGGGTACAGGAAAGTAAATAGTGTGGGAAGAAATAGCCAGGGATTTGTTATGGCTAGGCTTGTATAGGCCCTAGAGCTGATAGCCTAGTACCAACCTATGAACCTATAAGGAGCAACTTTGCCAGATCAAGTTAAAGCTAAATTACTGGATGCTTCCTTAAACCAAGACTGCCTGTTTGGTAACAAAGCAGAAGAAGTACTTAAAAAGATTGAGGAAAAAGCTAAATCTATGCAAACTGTTAAAGATTTCCTGCAAGTACAGCCTCCCAGATTTAGTAGGCACTGGCCTTCTAAGAATTGGTCCTTTCCTGCCTCTTCCAGGCCTTCGCCATCCAGACCCAGAACCAGCAGAACACCCAGGCTTCAGCCTCAAGATACTCACAGGCCTAAGCAGTGGGGGGCTCCCACTTTCAAAGCTGGGAGTAGTAAGACACCCCCCTATGGTAAGCTGTCACAGTGACTTAATTTTAAACCTTCCAAGCCCTGCTCAACTGACTGTTCCTTTAGGGGGAAAGATCACCCTGTATGCAAAAAACTGGGAACTCATTACCCAAGACAAGTGGGTTTTAAATATAGTTTCCCAAGGATACAAATTTCACTTCTACTCCTTACCAACCCCCAAACAGTTGGCCAGACCTACCACCAAATCAGTGGGCAGAGTCTCAAAAGCAAGTTCTCTCTCTTCTAAGCATCAGAGCTATTCAGCCTGTCCCAGAAGAATGGGGGCAAGGTTTCTACTCAAGACTTTACCTGGTACCCAGAAAACACAATTCCTGGCATCCTATCCTGGACCTGTCTATCCTAAACACCTTTTTGGTAATCCCAAAATTCAAAATGCTAACTCTTCATCAGCTGCTTTCCATGTTAGGCAAAAATGTGTGGTTTGCAACCCTGGATTTAAAGGAAGCCTACCTGCACATCCCAATAAGGGAATCTTGCAGAAGATACCTATGCTTCAGAGCAGGCTACATACACTGTCAGTTTTCTGCACTTCCCTTTGGCTTATCTACTGCACTCAGAGCATTCACAAAGTGCCTAGCTCTAGTAATTGCATTTTGCAGGCAAAGAAATATTCAAATGTACCCATACCTGGACGATTGTCTATTTCAGGCAGAAAGCCAGGACATACTATTAAACCGTCTGGCATTTGTAAAGAAATTACTAACTTCTCTGGGGTACATCATAAACAAAAAGAAATCAAATATAGTACCCTGCCAACAAATTGTATTCCTGGGGGCAAGCTTGAATACACCTTCCCAGATGGCCTACCTCATGCCAAAGAAACAAGTTCACTTGACAGCCTACTTCAAAAAAACTGGCCACAAAGACCCAGTTATCTGCAAGGAAAATACTGCAAGCCTTGGGGTTCATGGCCTCTTGCATTCTACTAAGTCCATATGCAAGACTGCATATGAGGAAACTACAATGGTATCTAAAAAGCCTATGGTGTCAACATTCTCAGGACCTAGAATCAATGATTCCTATCATATCTTGTTTAAAGATAGAGTTCCTTTGGTGGGCAGAGGCCTGCCACCAAAACAAGGGACTGCCATTCACTCTGCCCCCTGCCACCCAAACCCTAACAACAGATGCGTCAGACTATGCATGGGGGCTCACTTGGCAGGGCAGTGCATTCAGGGCAAATAGAACCAGAGTCAAATGCACCTGCATATCAATCAAAAAGAAATGTTAACTGTACAAAATGCTCTGACAGCCTTCAAGGACCACATTCTTCCAGGACAATTATTGGTAAAGACCGAAAACACCACTGTTATGTGGTACATAAACAAGCAGGGGGGAGCCCACTCATACCCTCTCTGCAGACTAACCATGGCTCTGTGGAACACAGCCTTGAGCTACCAAGTGCATCTACAAGCTCAATTCCTGCCAGGCAAGCTAAATACACTGGCAGATGACCTAAGCAGAAATCTCATGGACCCACATGAGTGGAAACTGGATCCAAAGATATTCAACATTTTGAAAAACAAATGGGGGAGCCCAGAGATGGACCTCTCTGACTCCCCTCAGAACTACCAATTAGACAAATTTTGCACAAAGACTCCCCACAGACAAGCTTGGAAAGTGGATGCCCTGTCCTTCACATGGAAAAACCTATCAGTTTATGCCTTTCCCCCTCTGCCTCTCCTCTCCAAAGTGCTACTAAAGATCAAACAGGACAAACCAAGGACAATACTTATTGCACCAGACTGGCCACACCAACACTTGTACCCCCTCTTGCACAGTGTGTCACTTCTGGAACCATGGCACCTGCCTCAGACCCCTGCCCTGCTGTCGCCAGCAGGAGGGCCAGATTCTGCACCCATAGCTTCAAACCCTGAACCTTGCAGCCTGGTTAATTTCATGATCTCTCCGCCACCATCCCTCAGTAAGCAAGTGATGGATGTCATTCTGGAGGCAAGGAGGCTTAGTACTAGAAAATCCCATGCTAAAAAATGGAAAAGATTTTGTTCCTGGAACCAAACACAGGGGATGGACACAACTGTGCCCAATTTATCGCACATTCTTCAATACTTAACTGAGATGCTTCACAAGGGCCTTTCCTTTTCTTCCATCAAAATTCATGCCTCGGCCATTTCAGCTCATTATAATACAGAGCCACCCCTCTTCTTTCATCCACTGCTGAAGCAATTCCTCAGAGGTGCTAAAAACTTAAGACCACCCAGGAGAGGCCCTACTCCCACCTGGGACCTTAACTTTGTATTGGAAAAGCTCACTCTACCTCCCTATGAGCCAGCTGCAAATGCAGAGTTGAAATTCCTTTCTTGGAAAACAGCCTTCCTTTTAGCCATCACTTCAGCAAGAAGGGTGTCTGAATTACAGGCCCTCATGGCAGTGGAGCCTTTCATCATCTTTCATGCGGACAGGGTGTCCCTCAGGACCAATCCCTCCTTTATGACCAAGGTGGTATCCAGTGTGGCCCTTAATCAGTCCATTCATTTGCCAGCCTTGTTTTCTAATCCACAGAACAAAGGGGAATGAATACTGCACTCCTTGGACGTGCACAGACAACTTAGATTTTACTTGGACAGGACTAAGCCTCTCAGGAAATCTGAACAGCTGTTGGTTGCATTTGCTGCAAGGGCAGAAGGGAAGGCCGTTTCAAAGCAAACAATTTCTAATTGGATAGGCCATTGCATTTATTTCTGCTATAAACACCATGGAAAACCTAACCCACAGGGGATAAGACCATATTCAACCAGGGCTGCATCTACCTCTATAGCCTTTCTCAGAGGTGTCCCTACCAGGGACATCCTAGAAGTTGCTACCTGGAGTTCTGTACATACCTTCACCAAGCATTACCACTTGCCAATTTTTTCTAAATCCAGAGCTGGTTTTGCCACTGCAGTCTTGTAGGGCCTTATAGCCAGTCCTAATGCTATCTAATTGCCTCCTCCCTTCCTTAGCTTTGGGAATCTACCCAAATGTAATGACTGCAACAGTGAAACATGAAGAACATAGTACAGTTGTGTAGACTTACCATAAATGTAGATGTTCGAGTGTATTCACTGTTACCCTCCCTCCAGCCTCCTGACTTCAATTGACTATACCTCTATTCTTGCTTACTATGCTTAAAGCTTACTGGTGTATTTGCTTTTTTATTGGAGGTGTAATCTTATATATAATTGCATCCCATTATGGGGGCAACTGACATCTGGGGTAAGAAAAACTGATGTAATGGCGGCTGCATGCTTTATATTCCTGATTACCTGACGTCATGGAAGATGAGACAGCAACTGATGCAGGACCCAAGACTCTGATAATCAGGCCAACTGAGGGCTACCTGCAAGCAGATAACCCAAATGTAATGACTGCAACAGTGAATACACTCAAACATCTACATTTATGGTAAGTGTACACAACTGTACTTTCTGAACAAGTGCTGAGCACAAATAAGCAAATTCAAGTGCTAAAACTAAGAATCTGTACCTAGATCTTGCGGAAGATAGGCTACCTAGTGCTTACTACGCCAACTGATAAGCTAGAATGCTTCTTTCCAACACAGAAAGGCTTGGGGAGCTCAGACGCTTACAAACAGTCCTGGATACAGCAAATCTGTATATGGACTAGACTAGTTACAGGAAAGGTGGGAAACAAGTGCAAAAGCAGGCTTTTAAACCAGAAAGTTGAAAGAGATGGAAAAACTGCCCAAACGGCCAATAAACTACAATTTCTGGGCCAGAAACCACTCTTGTGGTAAATAGGCTACCTAGTGCTTACTACTCCCACTGATAAGCTAGAAGGCTTCCCTCCAACACAGAAAAGTGTGGGGGGCTCAGAAGCTTACAAGCAGTCCTGGATACAGCAAATCTGCATCTGGACTTGACTAGTTACAGGAAAGGTGGGAAACAAGTGCAAAAGCAGGCTTTTAAACCAGAAAGTTGAAAGAGAAGGAAAAACTGCCCAAACGGCCAATAAACTACAGTTTCTGGGCCAGAAACCACTCTTGTGGTAGATAGGCTACCTAGTGCTTACCACCCCCGCTGATAAGCTAGAAGACTTCCCTCCAACACAGAATTTTGGGGCTCAGAAGCTTACAAACAGGATACAGCAAATCTGTATCTGGACTAGACTAGTTACAGGAAAGGCAGGAAACAAGCTTAGAATTTTTTTTTTTGGAAAGTGGAAAGGGAGAAAGTAGAAAGATAATTCAAAATTAAGGTCCTAAGTGGCTTGCCCTTCACAAATGTTCTCTCTGTATTAGGTAGAATGAGCTAGTGACACTAAACTGGAATAGAGCTGGGATAGAGCTGAACAGATGGGACTGGTAGGAGTGTCTGAAGTCAAAATATGATCCCACTGTACTCGGTTGAGTGAGCAAATGAGATAGACCCAGGAGGAGTGTTCCAACACAAATTTACAGGAGGGGCGGGCAATTCCAAAGCCACCAAGATTAATACCAGAACAAGAACAAGGAGGGCAGGCTGGAAACTAACTGCTGAGACAGAGAGAGACCACAGTATTCTATGAAACAATTAAATAGAAAAATAAATAACTACAGAGAGACACAGACTACAATACTCAATGAAACAATTAAATACACAGGAAAATAAAATGCAGTAGAATCTTTAACACTGCAAGTTTGTATTTAACTCAGCTAGTAATGCAGTTAATTGTAGGTATGTAGCAGAAGCAAAACAACTATTTATTGAGCAGTAATAAATTCAAAGATATGTGACTAACACTTATAAATACAGAGAAACCCTCTAGGCTAAGAGTTTAATACTGAATATCAATGAAGTGAAACACAATAGCCCCCACTAACTGCAGGGACTAAATTCAGGATCAATGTACTGGGTCACACTTAGGGCGGCCACGGTGGTGCAGTTGGGTGGTGCAGTGGTTAGCATTGCTGAGGTTCTCCAAGAGGTTCTCTGGGGCTGGGGTGCCTGGGTGCATGTCTGCATGTCCTCCTCCCTGTGGTCCTCCTTTCCTCCGGGTCCTCGGTTCCCTCCACATCCCAAAGACATGCTGGTGGATTGGACACTCTAAATTGGCCCCCCTAGGGTGGTGTGAGTGTGCCTTTCTGTGGAAAGGTGGGGCGCCTGGGCTCGACATCGACGAAAAAAAAACCCATTCATCAATGCGGACAGACAGGTGATCCTGCTGTACCCCCCTAACCGGGATAAAGCCGAAAGAAGAAGAAGAAGAAGAAGTACTGGGTCACACTTATAAAAAGTTACTTGCTCCCTTGTGATTAACAAAAAGCTTTAAAAAAAAGTAGCATCACTTAACACCTGTGCAGAGTCAGAATTTCACAGTCTCACCTGATGAATCCTGCACTGAAGAACTCTTACTGTTTGGCTGACATTTCTTCTTATGATCCACAGTATTCTATGAAACAATTAAATAGAAAAATAAATAGCTACAGAGAGACACAGACCACAATATTCAATGAAACAAATACACAGAAAAATAAAATGCAGTACAATCTTTAACACTGCAAGTTTTACTTAACTCAGCTAGTAATGCAGTTGGTTGTAGGTATGTAACAGAAGCCACTGACTTTACAGTTTCTCAGCCATAGGGAAAATATAGAATTTAAATACTAATTTCACATTCACACAACCTTGGAGAGAAATGCAAAACTTAAACTCTGAATCAGTAGACAATTGACAAAGAATTGACAATTTCCCAAAAGAATTCATAAGTGCCAGTTATTATTACTGAACCCCCAAAATCTAAGCTCTTGTTATTTTCGTTAAAAGCACCATGTTCTGACTTCAAAATTCTGTCTCTAAACAACACAATAATTGAACAAGTCAAAACAGCAAAACTACTAGGAATAACAATTGACGACAAACTCACATATGAACACCATATTTTGAATACAATAAAAAAGACCTCTTTAAACTAGGTAAACTCTACCATCACTAATTTTACTTAGACAAACCTACCAAAATAAAACTTGCCAACACTCTGCTTATTCCTTCTCTCCTCTATGGAAGTCCCATTTTCACACATCTCCATACATCACTGAATAATAAACTAGAATCTTGCTACTACAAAATAGCAAAGTTTTCCTCAGGAATGACTAGCCATTTACATCATTATCAAGCCATCTCTGAATTAAACTGGTTTGAATTCCCTCACTACCTACACTACACACAGCTTCCTCTTGGCCATAAACTCATTTACAAACCTAATAACTGCCCATCACTCCGTCCTAGCCTACAAACTTATATCCCAACCCACAACCTATGTTCCACAAACAAGCAGCTTTTAAGTATGTCCAAAGCCAGCAAGAGAGCCAGTCAAAGCCTATATTCTTACAGTCTACCTTCCTTCATCACTCAGCTAGACTCCATAAAAACCTTGAAAGCTAAACTAAAGTCCCATTACCTTAACAATCGTATTTGTATGTTTAAATAATCCAAAACTACTATAATTTTATGTAAATTCACTGTTCCACTCCATCACTACTTCCTTTCTGTTGCTATTGCAAACTAATTAGCATGTGTTTGCACTCAGTACTGCTGTTGCTATCACTATACTTCCAAGTCCCTGTGTCTCAGTAGCCATCGTCTACTTGTCTTTGTGTCACCACATACGCTTATTCTCTTACTCCGCCTCTTCTTTTCCTACCTCTTTGTAATCATATGTGAATCCGACTGAAAATCCTGACATTGTACTTGACTGTATATCATATATTTTTACCTTTTAGAATTAATCTTTATCAGTGTGCTAGGCATTCATTTTGTCATTGTTTATAGTTTAACTCCTTCATGTACAAATTGTCTCTGTTTTTTTTAATTTATATATAGAGATTTTGCTTGTACTGTTATGTGGGGCTTTTCCCCCCAGGCCTTCACTGAAAATGGGTCTCTGACCCAGTGGACTTTCCCGGTCAACAATTGCCAATAAATTATACATAAATAATAAATAAATAACATTGTGCACTGCAAATAGAAACACCAGTAGCACTACGTAGGTAGCTGACAGTGATTTTCTGTGGAGAGCAGTAGATGGTAACATGTAGATAGATAATTGCACTCAAAGTGAAACCTCATCTAGTTTACCCTTGACTTAGAGTAATCCAGTGCAGTCCACCATCCTAGTGGTCTTCGTTGTAGAGTTGTTACAATGCATATCCTGCTTAAGCCTCCTGTGAGAATGATTATATGATCATTTCCTAACTCCGCTCTCTTCCGAGCTGTATCTTATCTTTAGCGAGTCCACTTTCCTTCACATAGTGCTTGGTTTGTCATCTTTTTGTGTTAAATCTTAGACACATTATATTTGCCTTTCCTGCTGTCTTGTCCAGGTCTGACTAGATATGCCTAACCTAACAACCCCAGTCCAATCTGCTGCACCAATTTCAGCATGATCAGCTTGTACTGCTTCTGTCTACTCTCACTATGTCTGATGTACATACATAAGTGGATTAGCCCTAACAGCAGCCTCTACAGGTTTGTGAATTCTAGTTAGTTTAGATAAGGCAGCTGAGCCAAGGTTGTCTTGATGCTGTGAAATTTTCTGAAACTCTGTTGTGTTGGAGTTATAAGCCTCTTGACTTGGATGCATTTTTCATCTTCACTTACCACTGTTATGTCAATAATATTAGCCTTAAAGCGTTAGATTTGACAGCAGCCTAGTCATTGCCCTATTCTATACATTTAATAGGTTTTAAGCAGTCTGGTTACCAGTCTCATAACAAGAGCTGAGAGTGTGAGTGCATTTCCCATGGCACTTTGCATCATGTTATATAGCTTTGCTGTGCTTTTGGAATTTGGTTATGCGGCCATTTTCTTTTATGGTAACCCTTTCCTCAGGAGAATGGTTTTGGTATTTCTTTTTTGCTTGGTTGTTGACCCTAACAAAGGGTTTTTATAAAACAGATCCAGATCGTTCTAGACTAAGATATAGCTTTTAGGATGCCTTTTGGGATTTCATTAGCTGCTGAGGTTTCTCATTAGGCTGTGTTCTAAATTATTGAATGTTTATGTGGTGGTGTTAACAAACTCAGCCTTAACAAAGAAAGGTCATGGTTCTGGGCCATTAGTATGTGTTATGGACATTTACTGATAGCTCAAGGCATGCAGCAAGATCCTAAGAAAGTTAGGGCAGTGGTCTAAATGATAAGACCCTGTGGCAGTCAACCATTATTGAGATACTTTGGTGTAGTATAATGCCTGTTCAAGTTCAAACCAGATTTTCTGAGATGACAGTATCACTATGGTATTTCATTGAAAAGGGATGCCTCATGACATTGGGAGGAATGACATGATAGTAGGTTTTTCTTTAAGAAGCTAGTAACAGAGACTCTGATGTTACAGATGACACATCAAACCTAATGACACTGCAGGTTGAGTCCATTCAGCTTGACATTGGAGCTGTATTGCTACAAGACCAATCTGGAGAATGTGGTTCCATGGCAGTGATGGATGTGCAGACCTGTAATTGTGCACGTTGAAAAAGGAGTCACCAGCCACTGTATATCTATGTGAGGAATTCTATGACTAGATATATAGCGGAGAACTCACTGTCTATTTGGATTACAAACCTCTGCAGAGTATATCTCAGAAGCCACTGCCCAAGCTTCTTTAAGGTTTCAAAGGATGCTACTTTTCCTGCAGTAGTTTGACTTGACTGTTGTATACAAACCAGAACTTAGTTGTTGCAAAGTCCAGATAATACCTCATCCAGAGCATACCTCAAAGAACGCACACCAAATTTGTTTCTTCAGGATCTAGGAGTTATTAGAGCAGCACCTTATTTGTCATGTCAGATGACAGAATTCATTGTTTTCTACATCACACTGAGCATGATAGAGCTGCGTTTGCTTAAAATTTTGGTTCTTACAGGATAATTCAATGACAATAGAAACATTCCTTTGCCTGTTTAAATCTTAAGCTTATTGTGATGAAATTCATAAGTCGCAAGAATGTTTAAATCCAGTAAGGGGTTTATGCCAGACCAGTTATGTGACCAAATGTTTAAGGGGATCCATCTGCAAAGCACATGTAAATATTATTAAGTTGAAGAAAGTGAATATAGCATAATATTGTGGCCTGCAATGTCTTGTCAAATAAATGTAAAAATGATCAGATCTGTAACATGCATCATAAAAACAATCCCAAAGACTCTGATATCTAATGAAATTCCAGACAGGCCATGGAGCAAACTAGTTGCTGATTTATTTCAGTTTTGGGATGGTCCACATCTCTTCTTGTTAACTACTGCTCTTGAGTATTCTGAAGTCATCATACTTGAGAGACGCATCACCCCAATCAGTCATCACACTGAGAAAATACATTTCTTCACACTATGGTATCCCTTTCATCACTGCAAATGGTCTACCATTTTGCTTCAATACTTTTGTGTATTTTTTAATACTGTGAATTTCAGCAAAGTGCCTCTTCACCAAAGTATCCCTGAGTAAGTAGATTAGTGTAAAGTGTTTTCTAATTAAAATGTATCTTGTAAAGTGTTTTGTTTGCATGAGTATAGAAACCTATAGGACTTTCACTTTCACAGCTTTGGATGAAGAAAGATAGTAAAAAACTGCCAGTGTCTTCTGTTCTACTTCCACCAGAGAATATGGCAAATATGCAATTGACATGGTGGAAAACTCATCAGAAGCAGTATTACTGTGAAAGAGTAGTGAAGACATTACATTTCTGTAACTTGGAAAGCCTGATGGAATCCAAAATCCATTTGACAAACCCTTGGAAAAACAGAAATCTGTTCCAGTCACCAAGGTCCAATGTTGTCAAGACTGGTGTGCCTGAGACTGACATGTAGCAGGACATTTGGAATTTGGCTGTTTCACAAACCCCTCCTTGAGAAACTTTCATTAAGACAGTTGAAGCCAGGTAATGCCACAGTTGCCTCTAGTCCAGAGACTGTTGTCAGTATGTCTTACACTTGCAGCCAGTTCCTGTTCTAAGGTTTGACTGCATGCTTTTCACAGACAAACTACTTGATGTAACCCCAGATTCCCCCACAACGTAGGGACTGTAAAGCTTTCCAAGTGCAACAGTTTCTACTTGCTGTGATAGCAGAGTCAGTGCTGTTTTCTGAGTATTGAAAATGCCATTTGTATGTTTTATATCCATTTGTTGTGTTTAAATCTGTCTCAGAAAATGTAGATATGCCATATTTATTTATTTATTTATTTAACATTTGTTGACCGGGAAAGTCTGACTAGGACAGACCCTATTTTCAGCAGAGGCCCATGAAGAAACACTCCAGACACTTCTTTGGAATGTGGGAGGAAACCAGAATGCCCAGAGGAAACCCACATGAATGCAGGGAGGACATGCAGACTCTGCACAGAAGGCACCCCAGCTGAGAATCGAAACGGAGAACCTCTTGCTGTGATATGACAACATTAACTCTGCTGCCTTATGGCATCTTTGTCTATAGTAAAGTATAGTATAGTATAGTGTAATGCAGATATATGTGTATTTTATTGTTGTTAAAAGTTGTCTGTTCAGTATAATGTATTAGACAGTGTTTATTCTCTTATTTTATCCTTTATAAAAATATTGGGAAAAAAGATGTATGTTTATTTTATATAAAGGCAATTACCTATGTGAAGGGGATGGATGTAATTTATACTACAGTGTACCTTTAAGTTTTCCACATGGCGCAGTGCATGCATGATGTCATATGAGTCTGTCTTATTGGGCAGTTGCTGTTATGTCATTGAGTGGATGGTTGTTTACTCATCTGCAGTTGGATGTCTATATTTTACTATCGCACTGATTGGTGCCTAAGAGTAGAACCTGAGTTCCATGTCCAAATACACAGTACAACTCTTTGGCAGAAAGGATATCAAAATGGACCTTTCCAAAATTACCCTCAATGACAATCTGCTGTAACCATGTAAAGTGAACATACCTACTACTCATAGCATCCAGCATCTTCATGTTGGATTGGTGTCTCTGGAGCTTATTTTACTAAATGCTTTGCAAAGGTCACAGTAATAATAAGTAATAATTTGAAAGGTACAAATGCTTTATGGAGAATATTGGAGAGAAACAGAAAGATGCAGATAAGTGCTGTTAATATTAGAGGGTCAGTGAGTGACAGATGACTCAATAATGTCATTATTTAGCTGTAATATTCCTTGTTTGCTTCTTGTAAGCTTGTATTTTAAGAGAACAAGAGTCCATAAGATAATTGCAGGTGTCTGACTTCTGACGCTTGTTTTACCAGGTGCAGGATTCAGTCACTGCTAAGGTATTTGTTTTGTTAGATTTACTTATGAAAAGGCTGAGATTACAGGGACATCACTCCACCTCTACTTTTTTTTTACTTCTTTACACAGTACAGTTTTCATTTTTTGTTGTTTTTTTTTGTTTTTGTTTTTTTCTTAACTCACTTTAGCTGTTCTTGTGGACAGGGCATGCTATATCATGTCCAGAAGCATCAGCATGCAAGGCCAGTCTGTAATCATAGTAATGGGTGTATGAAAGCTAGTATGTATTGCTGGATAAAGTTCAGTATTCCTGTTTACTGTAGCATTTGTTAAGTAGGAGATTTATTTGTCTCATAGTTATTTTATTGTTTGGGAATGTGTGCTTCTTTGTTGCAATTATTCCTTCCTCTCTCCATTGCTACCCAGATAGTAATGTATACATTACCTTATCTTACACATGGAACATCTTAAGGACATTTTTTTAAATACACCCCCCCCCCTTCCCCTGCAGCTGACCATCAGCTATTCCCAGTACCCTTTCCTGAGTCACTGGGCCTACCTAACCTGACAAGCCTCCCACAGTCTTTCTCTGACCTGTGTTTGGTGAGAAGATGGAGGCACCCCAGGGCAACAACATATTGCTATTGAGGAAATTGTTTTAATGCCCTAAGTTCTGTCCTGTTGTGAGCACTTACACCATCTACATATGGACATTCAGGAGGTGTGCTGGTGCATTGTCTTGCCTCTGTTCAGCCAGTGCCCTGCATCCCTGAAGACCACACCTCCTATATACCCTCAACTTCCACTGGAGATCAATCACAAAGTCTGTCTAAGTACCTGCCCTCCCCCATGTAAATCTTGCACAAGTGACAGCTAGTTTGTCCTACTGTACTGGAATGAGGGGGGGGGGATTTGAAATCTATTTTAGTTTCCTCACTATCAGAGAGGGACTTCTGTCTGTAGAGTGAAAAGGCACCTAGTAGAGTAAACTGACTATAAAATATCAAAGAACTCAAAAGAGACAAGCCTGAAACTGTGGATTTTATGTTACTGACTGTACCAGATCACTGCAGTACACTGTAGTACTTCAACACCACATATATATTTTCAGAGGAAAAAATACTCCACTTATGTGCTCCACACTCTTTTGAGTTATTCATACATGTTGTACTTACTGCTTTCACACTGCATGAAATGATTCAGATGTCCCACCCGAATAGTGATGAGGAAGAAAGTTTTTTTTTTGCTATGTTCTGTTCAACAAGAATTGGCTTTGTATTAGCGCAGACTGCGGTGGTGGTGCTGCGGTAGCATTGTCGCCTCACAGTTAGACGTTGCCCGTTCGATTCTCAGATGTTCATCGTGTTTCACTGTTGCAGTCATCACTGTAGAGTTCTTTCTGCTGGCAGGCAGCCCTTGGTCGGCCAGAATCCCAAAGTCTGGGTCCGGCGTCGGCTGTGCACTCACCCTCCCTGACGTCAGTGCGCCAGGGGTACAAAGCTCCCAGCCGACGCCATGTTCTCCAGTCTCTTTCTTGCCGTGTGGTGGAAGCAGTTCGCAAGTGCTGGTCAGCTGACTCCTGTTATTTTTGGTGCTTCATACCGAAGACATTCTTCTTTTCAAAGCTAAGTACCCCATTGGGGAAACTTTTTTCTTGCTCCAGACCGATGTCAGAAAAAGTTAATAATTGTATTCCATGTGGGAAGCAAGTACCTCATAAGGATTTTCACTCTTACTGTATTCCTTGTCTAGGCCCTGACCATGACGTAGCTAGTTGTCAGTTTTGTGCTAGATTTAATCAACGTACTATTAAATGGAGATACGATTTTGCCTTTCATTACTTTGGGAGGCGATTTAATTATAACATGTCATCGGACACGCTTCCGACTACCGGAGTTCATAAAAGGCGCAAGGATAAGGATAGGCCTCCGAGGTCCAAATCAGATGACAGTTTACAATCAGAGCCAGCTGCCAGTTCGGCCGTCGTCAGTGAGGTGCTTTCGCAGCCCCTGTCGTCGGCCATTACAGAACCGCTTGCCGAAACGGACTCCCACAAGGAGCCAACTAAGCCTTTGGATACTCCAGGTACAGGACCTTTGGATAATGCTCCCTCGGATGGGTCTGGAGCCGCTGTGCAGGTACCAGCTTCCGAGGGGGTTTTCAGGCCTACGCAGCTTCAGGTAAAGGCAAAGGCAAAGACAAAGACAAAGACTCCTTCTAAAACAAAGACTCAAGCCCAGGCCTCCTCTGATCCGGGACCTAAATCTCAAAAACAAATGCTTAAAATGGCGGAGGACTTGCTAACTATGATTAGAGGTTCCCATCCCCCTCCAGACAAAAGGCCAAGACAAGAATCGGATTATGAATCCTCTGATCAGGTGTCTATCTCTTCGGTGTCTTCCTCTGAACAGGATTATACTTTCCCTCCTTATGAGGATTCTGATGCTGAGGAATCCATTCCTTCAGCTTCTCCTCCTGAAGATTATTCTTTTGGGGAAAATTTACATGACATGAGGGAACATTTTTGCTGGGAAGGACAGGAGTACTCTGAATCTAAGAGAAGGCTTAGGGATTTCCTTCTTCTTCCCCAACTCAGACCCCTGGCTATTCCTCCTATTTTGGATATTGTGGATGATGTCTTTTCTGAGTCTAATTTAACCCCAGACTCCTTTCCTCCGGCCCCTGCTAAGCCTGATAGATATTACAGAGTCCCTGACTCCCACCAGTTTCTATTTAAAAATCCTACTGCTGATCCAGAAAACATTTCTCAGGGTCCTAAGGGTGTTAAGGCCGCCACTGCTAAGAACCCTATTCCATCAGATAAGGATTCTAGAGCTTTGGAGAGATGGGGCAAAAAAGTGTACACTTCTACTACTTTATCTATTAGGGCTTTAAATTGTCAATTTCATATTCTGAAATACCAGCAATACCTTTTGTCTGTTATGAAACAAAAACTGTGTACCATTTCTGCATGTGTAGACAATAAGGAATTACAAGATTTGATGCATGCTACTGAGCAGGTGGGGAAACATACCTTACACTGTGGTTTTGATGCTTTGGAGGCCTCTTGCAGGGTGGCTGCCACTGGAACGGTCATTAGAAGGCATGCTTGGTTAAAGGAACAAAATTTGCCTGATCAAGTAAAAGCAAAATTACTGGATGCTCCTGTTCAACATAATGTTTTGTTTGGGTCTAAGGCTGAAGAGGTTATAAAGAAAATGGAGGATAAGGCAAAATCCATGCAAACGGTTAAGGATTTCTTACAAGTTCAGCCTCCTAGATTTAGCAGAAATTGGCCAGCTAAAAATTGGTCCTTTCCCAGCTCGGACAGGCCTCAGAGGGGTAGATATAGGTGCCCCAGTGGGAGGGCCCAAGCACAAACCTCTTATAGACCTAGACAGTGGAGTGCTTCCACCCCCAGGGGTGGAGAAGATAGGTCTCAACCTTATAGGAAACAGGCTCAATGACCCCCCCTGCATGGCTCCAGGAACCTCTCTCCTGGAAGCTCCTCTGGGAGGAAAACTTTCTCTTTTTCACCGAAATTGATCTTACATAACCCAAGACAAGTGGGTTCTGGATGTAGTTTTAAGAGGTTACAAATTCCACTTTCACACCTTACCAAAACCAAACGGAAAGCCAGACCTACCAAAAACTCAATGGGCAGAGGCATTAAAACAGGTGAGGTCCCTCATGGCTATGAGGGCCATAGAACTGGTTCCAAATTCAGAGACGGGACAAGGCTTTTATTCAAGACTCTTTCTAGTTCCCAGAAAGCAAAATACTTGGAGACCCATCCTGGATCTGTCAGTCTTAAATACTTTCCTGGAGATACCAAAGTTCAAGATGCTTACTCTGCAGCAGCTCCTGCCAATGTTGAGCAAAAATGCATGGATGGTGACATTGGACTTAAAGGAGGCTTACCTACACATTCCTATCAGACAGGAGTGCAGAAGATACCTCAGGTTCAAGGCAGGCTCAAAACATTACCAATTCTCTGCGTTGCCCTTTGGCTTGTCTACTGCACCCAGGGTCTTCACCAAGTGCCTGGCACCAGTAGTAGCTTACTGCAGACTCAAGGGAATTCAAATTTACCCTTATCTGGACGACAGCCTTATTCAAGCAGACAGCAAGGACATTTTACTCCAGCACCTGGAATTTGTTCAGAATCTACTCAAGTACCTGGGATTCACTGTGAACGTAAAAAAGTCAAATTTGTCACTCACTCAACAGATAACTTTCCTGGGTGCTCTTTTAAACACAACAACCCAGATGGCATTCCTGACGCCAGAAAAACAACTACAGCTGGCTTCAACTTTCAAAAGCCTGGCATTAATGTCTCAGCTAACTGCAAGGAAATTCCTGCAGGCTTTGGGTTACATGGCTTCCTGCATCCTACTCATACCGTATGCAAGACTGCATATGAGGAAGATACAATGGTACCTAAAAAGAGTATGGTCCCAGCATTGTCACAGTCTGGAAACAGTGATTGCTGTCTTGCCTTGCCTGAAAAAGGAATTCCATTGGTGGGCCACGGCATGTCTTCAAAACAAAGGGAAAGCCTTCAGTCTACCTCCAGCCTACCAAGTGATAACCACGGACGCCTCGGATTATGCATGGGGAGCCCACTTGCAGGGGAAAGGCCTGCAAGGTTTTTGGACAGAGGATCAGAAGCATCTACATATCAATTTAAAAGAGATGTTAGCTGTGCAGAATGCCCTCTTGGCTTTCAGGGATCTTTTACAGCCAGGGCAGCTACTGATACGGACAGACAACACCACAGTTATGTGGTACATAAACAAGCAAGGGGGTTCACACTCCTACCCCCTTTGCAGACTAGCCATGACTCTATGGAACACAGCACTAGTTTGCAAGGTGGGTCTAAAAGCTCAATTCCTGCCAGGGAAACAAAACACTCTGGCAGACAGCCTGAGCAGGAACCTGTCAGACCCACATAAGTGGATGCTAGACACCCAAATATTCAAGATGATTACAGAAGCCTGGGGCTGCCCGGACATAGATCTATTTGCATCTCCCCACAACTACCAGTTACAGACTTTTTGCACAAGGACATATCACAAGCTAGCATGGAAAGTGGATGCTGTCTCATTCAGTTGGAGGAACCTCTTGGGGTATGCCTTTCCACTGCTACCTCTTCTACCAAGGGTGTTATTAAAAATAAAACAGGACAAACCAAAGCTGATCTTACTAGCCCCATATTGACCTTGACAATTTTAGTACTCAACACTGATAAATCTATCCCAGGAACCTCCTTGGATTCTACCTCAGATTCCAAATCTTTTGTCTCAACATCAGGGCCAGGTCCTGCACTCTCATATCAAAACTCTCAGCCTGGCAGCCTGGCGTATTCAGGGTCTGTAATTTATCCTACCCTTTCCAAACAGGTCATGGATGTTATCTTAGAAGCCAGAAGGCCTAGCACTAGGAAATCTTATGCAGGTAAATGGAAGAGATTTTGCACCTGGATGCATGCTCAGGAATCAGATCCTCACATTCCAAATATTCCATTGATTTTACATTACTTAACAGATATGTTGCATAAGGGTTTATCTTTTTCCTCCATAAAAATACATGCATCAGCTATCTCTGCACATTATAATACAGATCCTCCAATTTTTTCACATCCACTTCTGAAACAATATCTCAGAGGAGCAAAGAATTTAAGGCCCCCTAGGACTCCACCCATTCCTGCCTGGGACCTCAGTTATGTCCTGGAAAAACTTACTCTGCCTCCTTTTGAGCCTGCTGCCACATCTGATATAAAGTATTTATCATGGAAGACTGTTATCCTACTGGCTTTAACTTCAGCCAGGAGAGTCTCAGAGTTACAAGCGCTCATGGCTGTGGAACTTTACATTATTTTTCATCAAGACAGGGTTTCTTTGAGTACTAACCCTACTTTCATGCCTAAAGTGGTTTCTAAAGTGGCTTTAAACCAAACCATTCACCTGCCAACTTTTTTCCCTAATCCACAAAATAAGGGGGAGAGGATCTTGCATTCTTTGGACGTGCACAGGCAGCTTCACTTTTACCTGGACAGAACCAAGGATATCAGGAAAACAGAACAACTGTTTGTTTCTTATGCAGCAAATTCCCAAGGCAAAGCTATTTCAAAACAGACCATTTCTAAATGGATTGCTCATGGAATCAGATTTTGTTACTCTCATCATGGAAAGCAAATCCCAGGAAAAATTAGGACTCACTCTACCAGAGCTGCTGCTACTTCAGCTGCCTTTCTCAGGGGAGTCCCTACCAAAGATATTTTGGAAGCTGCAACTTGGAGTTCAGTGCATATTTTCTCTAAGCACTATAATCTCCCTCTTTATTCTAAGTCTAGGGCAGGCTTTGCTTCTGCAGTCTTGCAAGGCCTTCTAGCTGCCCCTTCTACTCAATAACCACCACCCTTTATCTCAGCTTTGGGATTCAACCCTACAGTGATGACTGCAACAGTGAAACACGATGAACATAGTACAGTTGTGTACACTTACCATAAATGTAGATGTTCGAGTGTCTTCACTGTTGCAGTCTGGGTTACCCACCCTCCTATCCCCGCTTATACTTTTTTTGGTGTGATTCCCTACTTCACCCTTCTTCTGAGGTGTATTTGCTACAGGGTATGAGGTTTGTTGTATGTTACATTTTTGTTTTACTTTTAGCCTTTACTTTTGGGCACCTGACATCTGGGGCAAGAAAAACTGGAGAACATGGCGTCGGCTGGGAACTTTATACCCCTGGCGCACTGACGTCAGGGAGGGTGAGTGCACAGCTGACGCCGGACCCAGACTTTGGGATTCTGGCCGACCGAGGACTGCCTGCTGGCAGGAAGAACCCTACAGTGATGACTGCAACAGTGAAGACACTCGAACATCTACATTTATGGTAAGTGTACACAACTGTACTTTAGAGCGTCTTCTGTGTAGCGACATGCGTGAATGGGCATTCCTTCGTTGAAGGTTGTGCATTAGGCCCGCAAGCCAGTACGTAAAAATCTACTGCCAATCATTAGCGGACTGGAGTTCTGCTGTGGCGACCCCTAACCGTGAAAAGCTGAAAGACACAAACAAACCTCACAGGCCATTCTGTGCAGATGTGGGTGTGGTCTTAGTGATTGACAGATGAAAGAGGCATGTCACCACATGGATAACATGGATGATTGACAGCCATGCAGATGTGGCATGAATATTCATTGTCTATTCATACTTTACGGTCTTCCCCAATGTAGTGTGATCTCAGGGTTGGTATATTTAATTTGGGGAGGAGTGGGTGCAGGGGGAGAAATGAAGAAAAAAAAATAATACAGCCCCTAATTAAATATAGCAACTCCCAAGATCGTACTACATTGAGGAAAAGGGTAAACTATGAATAGGCACTGAATATTCATGCCGCCATCGGTATGAATATTATATAAGTTTACTAAGACTTCACCAGTTGTTGGACGGTGGGTGGGGTTTAGGCAGGACTTGCTACTGCACATCCTGCGAGGTACTACACCAATACAAAGCCCAAGAATCTTCTCTGTAGTCTGACTGGCAAACATTACTGTTTAGAGGTTTATAGAGTTAAGGAAATAATTGACTTGCGTCCTTCTGACCAAAGTTTGATCCCAGAATTGCCAGTTGCATACTGTACATTTCTGAAAAACTAAATTCAGGATCAATGTACTGGGTCACACTTATAAAAAGTTACTTGCTCCCTTGTGATTAACAAAAAGCTTTAAAAAAAAGTAGCATCACTTAACACCTGTGCAGAGTCAGAATTTCACAGTGTCACCTGATGAATCCTGCACTGAAGAACTCTTACTGTTTGGCTGACATTTCTTCTTATGATCCATATGTCAAGTCTTTGGTATGTTACACAAAGATAAAACAACTGTTACATCCACGATGTACAGAATTAGATTTATTGTACTTTTGTCCATCCACACAGTTAATGCCATCACTGTATTACAGTTGCCTTATTTTAGTTACCAGTTGTTAATTGAGATGAACATTATTAGAGCAGACTGAGTTTCTGTCTTTCTCGTTCTCCCCCTTTTTGCAGTTTCTGGACAAGTCTGTCTGCTCAGGCTTTCTAGGATACCTGACAAGGCTCTGGTATGGACTTACAATTATGATAATAAACAGGTTTATCATTTGCTTGCTAATCAATACTGTGGATTCAGCTGGTTTAGTATCTCAACGCTATTGATCACTTTAATAAGCGTCTTGCGGTTGGCTTCCATTAACCCCTCACTGTCTGCTTTCAGGGGCAGGCTGCCTCTTCCCTGGTCTTGTTTTCCCATTACCAGCATGTGTCTCAGCACTAAGGAAAGGGAATTGCAAGCAGTGTTAATAGTTGTGACTTTAGGGTGAGATGTTTCAGCCTGATGTCATTCTTGGTGCAGTCGGGTCCTTGCTTCCTGAGCTAAACATGTCAGGTTAGTTAGGATGGAAGAAGGGAGTTGTACATGGTCTTTCATGCACCAGCATTCCTGACATGTTTTGGGAAGGCTGCCTTCTATCAAAAGAGAGTGGTCAGGGAGCCCCAGCAAGCACCCTCACCTCCAGTTGTTTGCAGTTCCTGAAGTCTGTGTTTCTGTTGTCTCTACTTATTTTTACCTTTTTAGCAGGGGGAATTAAGGTGCTTTTACTATAGTGTGGGGAACACATAAAATCAAGGACTGATAAGGTTTATGTGAGATGTTATTATTTCTGGGCTATGGGGTAGCATTAAAATTAACACAGAAGTACTGAAGGAGTGTTGACTTGTGGCTTGTGGCTTCGTATTAGTGCAGTACCTTGCAGATTGATTGACAGGTGAAACGGGTGTGTCATGTTTTGGAAAAGGTACATGATTAACAGCCATGCAGATTTCAGTGTGACATCATGCATGCATTGACTGTTGATCTTTCATACATTTATTGCTGGTTGTGGAATAACTGCAAGTATTTTTTTTTTCTTCATTTTTGCAGTGGGGGCAAGCCACCCTGCACCCCCCCACCGCAAATTAAATATACCAACTCCGAGATTGCACTATATTGTGGAAAAGGGTAAACTATAAATAAACAGTGTATATTCATGCCGCCATTGGTATGAATATTACTTTTCTAAAATGTTACTGATCTTTGGATTGTGGGTGGGTTTAGGTGGGACTTGCTATTGCGCATCTTGCGAGGTACTGTTCTAATACAAAGACGGACTTGTTTGTCAGACATTTTGTTAAACACCCTCATTGCCCTGTACTGTCCACATTACTTTCAGATCTGCCTGCTCCCTCTGAGGTAAGAACCCTTCAGAATGCAATACTATGATTTTTTTTTTTTAAGATCATTATGAAACATTTCTGGACCACAAATCTAAGTCTGTATTTGTCCAAAGAGCTGTTAATAAATTATTGCTTTGTTTCACCTCAGGAAAATAAGCTGATATACTGTCATAAAAGTCTTGCTTTAGTTTTATTTCAGCCTGACACACACACATTACAAGTTTTTGTGCCTTGTCAAACAGTGCCTTCATTTATCTACTGGGACCAGTGCTTTGAAATGCTTTGTCTATTTAAAGTCACAGTGTCAAGAATAACGCTTTTTCTTACAATAGTAGCATGTGTGACATTTCTGTCTTGAAATAGTTTGTCTCATTTGTTCCCACATGGCTGTATAGCTGATCACAGAAGGCGGACTTCCAGACAGCTATTAGAGTTTTTATTCCCATGAATAGCCTTAAGTCCTCCCTTGTCAGCTGACATCTGCATTTAAATATACAACAGTGTGTTGTGCCTATCTTTGTGGATGTACATATTCCAGCATACTTTTCATTAAGGCTACCATACAAATGTAACTTGACATAGCCAAGACCAAGGCTCAGGCCTGTAGTCTGCATGCTGTCAATGCCTTCTCCAGTAGGTGCTGACGTTGCAGTTGGATGGATTGGTAAGCTGACATTGACTGCCCTGTCACAGTGCTGTGCTTGGCTCCTGCAATACCTGGTGCCACTAACCGATCTTGAGTCATGTGGGTTGCAGACTGTGAGTCATCTCTGACTATTGACCTGGTACACTGTGCTGGGGAGAACGTCTCTTCAAAGAAAGAGTCATGAGGCATCAAGCTCTCGCAAACCCATACAAGAAAAGTGGACAGGCAATTTAAGACAAGTGTAAAGGGGAAAGAGCTATGCAGGGGACAGGGGGGGGGGTACATGACTGAAAGGGGTGCAATAGGTTAAATGTCCTATCTGTAACATCACATTATATGTTACTGTATTAGGTTTTGTAATGATTTCACGTTAGTATTCTTTTTCATTTGGGAAGAAGTGAAATTGAGGAGTAGTCTTGCTGAAGACATTTGCAAATGCTACTTAAGAAAAAGGTAAACCATGAAGATGGGATCAGTGTAGAAGATATATTGGCTTGCACTGTATAGTTTTGTTTTGAACTTCTTACCTGGTTACCAAAAGGATACATAAAATAGCAATTCTGATTTAAGTAATGCCAGTTGATCTCAGTCTTTGTGTTGCAAGTGTGGTTTTGTTCCATAACTGGCTTTCTATGTCCCTTCAGTGTCAGTTATAACATTTATGAAATTGTGTAAACAAAAGTGAAATGTGGAAGTTTTTGGTTACTGTGTTTAGCACTGAGCTTTTTTCCTTCCCCTTCTGGGATTGCTGTGGTGAACATTTGTCAGATTGAATCACTTGATCTCCATTTTTAGACTCTGAGCTCAGAAAATTATTCCATTTAAGACAGAACTGAGAAGAAAACAAGAAGGGAGCTAAAGAGCTGGAACATTGTCCAGCTTCTGAAGAGATGCTTCTTGGCTACATGGGTTTTGTGCCTGATGTATCAGTGAAGATGTTAATTAGGTACCATAACAGTACATCCTCCCCTTTCTCCCATAGGTCTGCTTCCAGAAGAAGGCCACTGTCCAGGTCTAAAAGAGATTATGCTTGACTAAGTGGATTTTGTATCCAATTTATTAGCAAAGCTGTTAATCAGACCCTGTAACAAAAAACCCTTACTTTTTCTCCCTTAAGTCTGCTTAAGGAAGAAGGCCATGTGTGAGGGGATGTGCCATCATTGTACCAAGGTTTTAACAAAAGAATTCTGATGTGCATGGAATGGGATCGATTTCTATACCTACAGATGGTGATGACAGAGCTGAATGTTTAATAATGTAGTCATTCTTGACACAAAGATGTATCTTTGCATTCTTAGCCTCAGAATGAGATCTCAGAGAATGGATATATCACAAGACATCTGGTTAAAACTAAAAGTTCATGCTGTTACTGGGCAGGGGACCCACTAGATAACAATGGTTACTTTAAAGTAGCAAGAGAGCCATTTTATTTTTAAGGAGAATCTTATGTATACAGGCATATAATCGAAGGGTGACAGTACCATTGGAATGCACTCAGTGTATACACTAAACTGTCAGACTGGTGAGCAGAAGCGTGAGTATATATGCCATTGTTGCTAGTTATGGTAAGCAGCTGTAGAGGATGCAGAAACTGAGATATATTCTGTGCAGCTGAAACTCAGTATATGAACATATGGCATTTGAGCACTTACCCTGCTTGGAGAATTCCAAGGTGTGTATTTTTGTGGAATGTAACAACACAGCAAGTTGTGCTACAGGTCAGAGTACACAGTCCTCTTTTGTTTTTGTAGACTCTGCACACCCCAGGTTTGTGTTTGCCATTTAGTAAAGTTGCAGACTTCTCTAAAAACTTACTAAACTATAACTGCAAAACTCTTCACTCCTCAATACACTGTATAAGCGAACATTTTATCTCAGCTAGCATCAGTGCATTCCTGACAGCGGGTCTATATTAGAACACCGAACATTTGAAATGTCGAGTGTTCTAATATCGACCAGTTTTCAGCGAACGCTGAAAATATCGAAGTAGCAGGAAACCGAATTCTTTCCTTGGGAAAGAATTCAGTTGTCCGTTTCTGTTGCTTTGGTATTTTCAGCGCTCTGGTGGAAAGTTACGGGTCGGGTTCAGGTAAGTGTGCGATTGTGTGGATGTGTGGATTAGGGTGGGTTAGGTGAGTTAGGGCATGGGTCAGGTAAGTGTGGTATTGTGTGGACGTGTGGGTTAGGGGAATTAGGGTTAGGGTGCGGGTGAGGTGACTGTGCGATAGTGACGGACCTTAGGGTTAGGGTTTGGGTTAAGGTAAGTGGATAGTTAGTGCTGTATGTATAGTTTAGTGTAGGGTTAGGTGTAAGAGTTTAGGTGTATGTGTGTGGATTGCTGTTTGTTTGGTGTGCTTGTGTTGTGTGTATGTGTTTTGGAACAGCAACTTTTTTCCCTAGGAAAAAATTTGCTGTTTCGAATGTTCAATGTTTTTTTTTTTCGATTGCTAGGGTTCAATATTAGAACACTCAACATTTTGAATGTTCGGTGTTCTAATATAGACCCTCTGACAGCAAATTACAGCCCCATTTATGGATTTCCTCACACTCACACAGAACCTGACAAACTTCTCCTTTACACATACACACACACACACACACACACACACATATATATATATATATATATATATATATATATATATATATATATATATACTGTGTGTGTGTGTATATATATATATATATATATTTTTTTTTTTATTTTTTTATTTTTATTTTACATTTGTTGACCGGGATAGTCCAACTGGATTAATGTCGATTTTCAGTGGAGGCCCGGGGAGAAAGGCTCCAAGGTAGACAGATAAGTAATAACAAAGAAGACATATTGCAGATGAGATATTTACAAATGACAAAAGCAGACATGAAATAGACAATATCACAAGTTCGAGTTACCCCTGGTAACAGTCAGGGGAAAAAAATAACAGTAATTTGATTAATATATTATATACATTCATGGTGAGAGTTAGCCAGGCTTGTTACAGTGGCAAAGCCAGTTTAGTGCCAGTTGTTGTTTGAGTTTAGCTGTGAATTGGGATAGGGAGGAGAGCAAAGTAATGTCAGTTGGAAGGAGGTTCCATGCTTTGCCTGCAGAGTTTGCAAAGAGGGAGTCACCGGCTACATTGCTAATTTTAATTGTCTTAATTTGTAGTCTGTTTGAGGATTAGAGCAGTCTTGGATTGTTTTGGCGGGTGATCATATTTTTAAGAGCTGGTATGTTGTCTGGATAATAGAGGATTTTATTAGCCATAATCAAAAGGTTATATTGGATTAGACTGGGAAGTTCTAGCCACCCAGGCTGTTTAAGGTTGATGCAATGATGTGTTCTTAAAGGTAGGCCAGTGGCAAACCTGGCAATGTGGTTGTAACAGATTGAGAGTCCATTAAGTACAGTTTTATTTAGATTAGAGCGAAGGGGGGATGCGTATAAAAGTGCTGAAAGCAAGTGGAAGCGAGCTATGGCAACCATAGCCGGAGGGGTTAGGAAGGCTTTTATTCTATACAGTGACCCTAGTTTTTTACTGATGGTTTTGATTGTTTGGTTTACATGAAGGTCAAATTTTAGGTTCTTATCAATTATTACTCCTAACAGTTTTGTAGAGGAGTCGGGGGTGATTATTGTGCCATCTTTTGCATTTATGGTAAAGGTAAACTGTGTGGACCTTTGTGTTGAAGAGACTAACAGCATTTTAGTTTTTTGGGGATTTAACAATAATCGACATTCGGAGAGCCAGGTTTCTATAGTATTAAAGGTGGATTGGGTAACAGACCTTTATTCTGAGGGAGATTTGGCTGAGCAAATCAGGGTGGAATCATCAGCGTATAGGATGCAGCTAATATTCAGGATGACTGTATATAGGTTCTTTATAAAGATAGAAAACAGTAGAGGTCCTAATATGGAGCCTTGTGGCACTCCAAGGGTGTTAGGTAATAGGTCGGAGAGCTTGTTCTGCCAGAGGACAGCCTGCTGCCTCCCATTGAGGTAAGATTTAAACCACTGAATGGCACTGGTATTTAGACAGAAAGATTGCAGGGTGTGAATCAAAAGTTGGTGATCCACCATGTCAAATGCCTTTGAAAGATCCAAGAAGAGGGATGAGAATATTTGATTATTGTTACGATTATTATTAGTGGTATTGGTGAATGCTAGTAGGGCTGTGGTTGTGCTGTGGTGTGGACGGAAGCCATGTTGGGTATCGGCCATGAGGTGATTCTGAATTAAGTGGTGCATGAGTTGTTTGTATATACATTTTTCCATAATCTTAGCTAGTGGAGAAAGTATAGCTATCAGTCTGTAATTGCAGAATATCAGTGGAGGAACCTCCTTTATGTAGTGGGATTACATAGGATGTTTTCCAAATGGTGGGAATTTTTGCCTCTGCTATGGTCCGGTTAATTAGTATAGATAATGAATAGGCTATGGCATCAGCTGATTTTTGAAGGTACTCAGCAGGGAGTTGATCAGCTAAGAGTGTGGTGAGTTTTAATTTTTTGAGCAAGGTACGGATAAGTGATGTGGGCACTGGTTGAAGCTGAAAGAGAGTAGGTTTATAGGGGTGGTACTATTAGGGCCAGGGGAGCTGGGAGGTAGTTGGCTAGCTAGGGCTTGAATTGTCTCTGTAAAGAAATGGTTAAAACTGTCTGAGATATCCTCAGGAGATTTATCAATGGTAGCGATGGGGATAGGGGTAGACATTTTTCCAGGATGGAATAAATTATTCAGACCTACACAAAACTTCTGAGGATTGTTTTGGTTTGCTGTCTGTAAATTACAGTAGTATTGTTTTTTGTCTTGTAGAATGGATTTTTTAGTCTCATTCCTAGCTTGCCTGTATTTAACATGATTGTAGGGGTCTTTAGTGGAGTGCCACAGAGCCCAGATTTTGTTTCTGCTGGAAATTTTTAGTCTAGATTCTATAGACAGCCATGGGGCAGTTTTTGCCTTTGTTCGCTTAGAACGGGCTGGTGCATGCAAGTCAAGGATATCAAGAAATATATTGTTAAAATATGCACCTGCCTCTTCTAAGGGGAGGTGTTTTAACATAGACCAGTTACAGGAGTAAAGCTCCTGTTTGAATTTGACAGGGTCAAAGTTTACTTTGTTTCTGACTTTCCTGAGTAAGGATTGATGATGAATAATGACTTTTTGCTTAACTATATTAGTAAGAGGGTGATCACTCAGATCATCAGGGAGGGTACCAGCAGTGTACAGTTCGGGGGTTACTATTTGCAAGTACCCAGTCTAGTATGCTTTCTTTATGTTTGGGATTACCTAGCCTGGTTGAGGTGGTTATGATTTGAATAAATGCATGCAGGTTGATGTGGGTGGTTAGGGGATTCTGAGGAACAGGTGGCCCAGTCTATGTTAAAGTCACCAAGTAGTAGGGTTTCTTGAAGGTAATGACATGAAATCCAGTGTAGGGTATCTTCGAGTGTGGCTGTATTATTACCCGGGGAAATATACATACAGATAATGTTGATGCATTTACTTTTGTTAATTTGTAATTTAGTGGCCGGGATTTCTGAGTTATTAATTTGAGGTGGTTGATTAACATCTATGGTCACATTCAATGCAGATTTATAGAGTATAGCTACCCCACCCCCCTTGCTGGAAGCACGGTCTAGCCTGTGAATGTTATACCCAGGTGGTAACACTTCATTATCAATTGTGGTAGTTTTAACCAGGTCTGAGATAGACAGAGAATCTCAGGGGAGTGGACAGCCAGGAGTGCATGCAGTTCATGTACCTTGTTATACACACATACATACACACATGCACACACACACACACACACACACACACACACACACACACACACACACATACACACTGATGTTCTTCGTGTTTCACTGTTGCAGTCATTACATTTGGGTAATCCTGCTGGCAGGTTGCCCTCAGTCGGCCTGAATTCCAAAGTCCTGGGTCCTGCGTCGGCTGCTGTCACCCCTTCCCTGACGTCAGGTCGTCAGGGGTATAAAAGAAGCAGCCAACGCCATTTTCTTTAGTCTTTCTTGCCGCGCGGTGCCCGAAGCAGAAGCAGTTCGCAAGTGCCGGTTGGGCGACTCCTGAGATTTTCGTGTTCGAGTTTCAGATCCGAAGTCTTCAATAAAGCTTGTGGAAAGCAAATACCTCATAAGGACTTTCATTCTTAATGTATTCCTTGTCTAGGCCCTGATCATAACGTTTCTGGTTGTCGGTTTTGTGCTAGATTTAACCAATGCACTATTAAGCGTCAGTATGATTTTGCCTTAAACTATTTTGGACGCCAGTTTAATTATCCAGAAATGTCGTTGGATAGCCATCCGACTACCGGAGTTCACAAAAAATGCAAAGAAAAGGAGAGAGATAGACAACCGAGGCCCAAAACCGACAACGAAGCTTCTCCTAAGCCAGTCGCCGGTTCTCAGTGAGGCGCTTTCGCAGCCCCTGACGCCCGCTACTTTAGAGTCGCAGGCCGCAACCGACTCCCACGTGGAGTCGGCCATGCCACTGGAAACTCAAGGTATTGGAGCCTCGGATACTATTCCTTCAGATGGGTCCGGAGTCGCTGAGCAGGCACCAGCTTCTGAGGGTGTATTCAGACCTAAACATCTCTACATTAAACCGACTTCAGCTTCAAAGGCAAAGGCTAAAACACCTTCAAAAGCAAAGAAACAAACTGAAGATCCACGTGGACAGGCCTCTATGCCCAAAAAACAGATGCTCAAAATGGCCGAAGACTTGATTACCTTGATCAGGGGTTCCCATCCCCCTCCTGATAACAGGCCTAGGCAAGAGACTGACTATGAATCTTCAGATCAGGTTTCTATTTCTTCTGATTCCTCTTCTGATCAGGAATATTCTCTTCCCCCCTATGAGGATTCTGATGCTGAAGAATCTGTTCCTTCAGCTTCTCCTCCAGAGGACTATTCTTTTGGGGAAAAATTGCATACCATGAGGGACCATTTCCACTGGGAAAGCCAAGATTTTTCAGAATCTAAAAAGAGGCTCAGGGATTTCCTTTTACTACCTCAACACAGGCCACTAGCCATTCCACCTGTGTTAGACATTGTAGATGATGTGTTTTCGGAGTCTAGTCTTAACCCTGACTCCTTACCTCCAGCTCCTGTTAAGCCTGACATATATTAAAGGGTTGCTGACTCTCATAAATTCCTTTTTAAAAACCCTGCTGCAGACCCAGAAACCATTTCACAGGGTCCCAAAGGAGTTAAGGCTTCCGCTGCAAAAAACCCTACCCCCTCTGACAGAGATTCTAGGGCACTGGATAGATGGGGAAAAAATGTTTACACATCTGCTACCTTGGCTATAAGGGCCTTAAACTGTCAGTTTCATATGCTCAAATATCAGCAACATGTTATGGCATTACTTAAACAGAAAATGTTATTAAACTCTGAATGTGCAGAAAACAAGGAAATGCAGGATTTATTGCATGTAGCTGAACAAGTTGGAAAGCATACTTTGCAATGTGGTTTTGATTCTCTGGAGGCCTCCTGCAGGGCCGCAGTTACGAGTTCTGTAATTAGGAGGCATGCTTGGTTAAAGGAACAAAGTCTGCCAGATCATGTCAAAGTTAAATTATTAGATGCACCTTTACAGCATGATACTTTGGTGTTAAAGCCGAAGAGGTGTTAAAGAAAATGGAGGACAAAGCTAAATCTATGCAAACTGTCAAAGATTTTTTACAAGTACAGCCACCTAGGTTTAGTAGACACTGGCCTACAAAGAAGTGGTCCTTTCCTGTGTTAGACATACCTCAAAGGGGCAGATCCAGACACCCTAGAGGCAGATCCCAGGTGCAAGGTTCATACAGGTCAAAGCAATGGGGTGCTTCTACCTCCAAAGTTGGAGAAGACAAATCACAACCATACAGGAAACAGTCGCAATGACTTCCCCCTGCCTGCACCAAGTACTTATCTCCTGGCAGCACCCTTAGGGGGTAAATTAGCACTTTTTTCTTAAAATTGGCACATTATAGCCCAGGACAAGTGGGTTCTAAATATCGTGTCACAAGGCTACAAGTTCCATTTCTATACCCTGCCAAAGGCAAACTGCTGGCCAGATCTGCCAAAAAATCAATAGGCAGAGGCACAAAAACAAGTCTCATCCCTCATGGACATGGGGGCCATACAGCAAGTACCAGTGCAAGAGCAGGGACAAGGATTTTACTCAAGATTGCTCTTGGTACCCAGAAAGGACAAGGCCTGAAGACCAATACTGGACCTATGTATTCTGAACACTTTCCTGGACATACCAAAATTCAAGATGTTGACTTTGCAGCAGCTTCTGCCCATGCTGGGCAAGAACGCTTGGCTGGTAACTCTAGACCTAAAAGAGGCATACCTGCATGTCCCAATCAGACAATTATGCAGAAGATACCTCAGATTCAAGGCTGGCTGAATGCATTACCAATTCTCTGCACTGCCCTTTGGCTTATCTTCTGTGCCCAGGGTCTTTACAAAGTGCTTGGCACCAGTAATTGCATTCTGCAGACAAAGAGGAATACAAATATATCCTTACTTGGATGACTGTCTAATTCAAGCAGAGAACAAAGACATTCTTCTACAGCATCTGGCGTTTGTGAAAAGGCTTCTAGCATGCCTAGGGTACACAGTCAACGAAAAGAAATCAAAACTAGTACCCTCTCAAGAGATAATATTCCTGGGTGCAAGCTTAAATACAACTGCCCAGATGGCTTATCTCATGCCAGACAAACAAAGGCAATGGACTACCTATTTCAAAATGTTGGCAACAAAGGCCCAGTTATCTGCAAGAAAAATTCTGCAGGCTTTTGGCTTCATGGCATCCTGCATCCTTCTAATTCCATATGCAAGACTGCATATGAGGAAACTTCAATGGTACCTAAAAAGTGTTTGGACTCAACATTGCCACAGCCTGGAAACAATGATTACTCTCATTCTCTGCCTGCAACAGGAGTTTCAATGGTGGGCAAAGGCTTGTCACCAAAACAAGGGACAGCCATTCACATTACCCCCAGCCAGGCAGACACTAACAACGGATGCATCAGATTATGCCTGGGTGGCCCACATGGCAGGAAAATGCATTCAGGGCACATGGTCCTCAAACCAAATGCATCTACATATCAATCAAAAAGAGATGCTAGCTGTTCAAAATGCCCTGACAGCCTTCAAGGACCTACTTCATCAGGGACAACTACTGATAAAGACAGACAACACCACGGCCATGTGGTATATAAACAAGCAGGGGGACACACATTCTTACCCCCTTTGCAGACTAGCCATGACTTTGTGGGACACAGCATTGACTTACCAAGTACACCTGCAGGCACAATTCCTGCCAGGAAGGAAAAATACTCTGGCAGACGAACTAAGCAGAAACCTCATGGATCCCCACGAGTGGCAGCTGGATCCACAAGTCTTCAGCATGATAACAAGGAAATGGGGATGCCCGGACATAGATCTATTTGCCTCCCCTCACAACTACCAAGTAAAAAGATTCTGCACAAGGATTTATCACAGACAAGCATGGAAAGTGGACGCCCTATCTTTCAGCTGGACAAACCTATCAGTATATGCCTTTCCCCCACTGCCTCTCCTCCCCAAGGTATTCCTAAAGGTCAGACAGGAGAAGCCAAAGATGATACTGATTGCCCCTGACTGGCCCCGCCAGTACTGGTATCCAATCCTAAAGAACGTGTCTCAATGCCCAGCTTGGACCTTACCTCAAATACCTCATCTACTGTCCCAGCAAAACAATCAGATCCTGCACAGCCAACTCAGGACTTTAAACCTAGCAGCATGGCAGATAATGTAGTCATACAAAACACACCTCTCAGTAAAGCTGTGATGGATATCATTTTGGAAGCCAGAAGGCCTAGTACTAGAAAATCTTATGCCGGAAAATGGAAGAGATTCTGTGCTTGGATCCAGGCACAAGGAACTGATACAGCTGTACCAAATATTCCTCAGATTTTTGCAATACTTAACTGAGATGCTGGACAAAGGCCTATCTTTTTCATTTATTAAAATTCATGCCTCTGCCATTTAGGCTTATTACAATACAGAGCCACCAATCTTTTCTCATCCCTTATTAAAGCAGTACCTCAGAGGAGCCAGAAATTTAAGGCCTCCAAGGAGATCACCACTGCCTGCCTGGGACCTCAACTATGTCTTGGAAAAACTCACCCTGTCTCCTTTTGAGCCAGCTGCTACTGCTGATATAAGGTTTTTTATCTTGGAAAACAGCTCTGCTCCTAGCACTAACTTCTGCAAGATGAGTTTCAGAGTTACAGGCACTCATGGCTGTGGAACCCTTTATAATTTTTTTTATCCAGACAGAGTCTCTCTGAGCACAAACCCAACATTTATGCCTAAGGTGGTGTCCAGTGTGGCTCTTTACCAAACTATTCATCTGCCAACTTTTTATCCCAATCCACAGAACAAGGGGGAGAGAATTCTGCATTCTTTGGACGTACACAGACAACTTAGATTCTACTTGGACAGAACCAACGTTTTCAGAAAGACAGAGCAATTACTAGTGACATATGCAGCAGGATCACAAGGAAAGGCTATCTCAAAGCAGACTATTTCAAAGTGGATAGGCCACTGCATTCATTTCTGCTACTTAAACCATGGCAAGTCAGTGCCTAAGGGCATTAGGCCACATTCAGCCAGAGCTGCAGCCACTTCAGCAGCCTTTCTCAGGGGTGTACCAACCAAGGACATTTTAGAGGCTGCTACTTGGAGTTCAGTGCACAACTTTACAAAGCACTATCATCTGCCACTCTACTCTAAATCCAGGGCAGGCTTTGCCACTGCAGTTCTGCAGGGCCTCATAGCCACTCCTAATGCTGTTTAGCTCCAGCCTCCCAAGCATAGCTTTGGGACTCTACCCAAATGTTATGACTGCAACAGTGAAACACGAAGAACATAGTACAGCTGTGTACACTTACCATAAATGTAGATGTTTGAGTGTATTCACTGTTGCAGTCCAGGTTACCCACCCGCCATCCCCCTTTCTTCTGATGGAACCTATCTTTCCTTCTCTGATTTATACAACCTATGTGGTGTATTTTCTTGTAGATGAAGGTAAAGTTTATATTGGTGCATGTATTTTTATATATATATAAATTTTGGCTACCCTTTTAGGGGGCACCTGACATCTGGGTCAAGAAAAACTAAAGAAAATGGCGTTGGCTGCTTCTTTTATACCCCTGATGACCTGACATCAGGGAAGGGGTGACAGCAGCCGATGCAGGACCCCAGACTTTGGAATTCAGGCCGACTGAGGGCAACCTGCCAGCAGGATTACCCAAATGTAATGACTGCAACAGTGAATACACTCAAACATCTACATTTATGGTAAGTGTACACAACTGTACTTTACCTGACATGTGATTGAACACCTATTCTGTTGGATGACAAATCATTGACTCCAGATGCTCAAATGATAATTTGGTTGAAAATCCATTTCATTGAATGTGTTGTAAGTACAGTACACACAGTTCTGTA
Organism: Protopterus annectens; assembly: GCF_019279795.1. NCBI lineage: Eukaryota > Metazoa > Chordata > Ceratodontiformes > Protopteridae > Protopterus > Protopterus annectens. The sequence goes on along the minus strand of NC_056742.1, from coordinate 323,499,050 downwards.
ATGCAGATGTAGAAATATGTAGCAGTGTATGGAAGTTTTTTTTATCTGATGGTTGGGGTTACCTGTACAAAATTACTGTTGCTATTATCTATATTTTGCAATGACAGTAATTCTCTTTTGTGTGGTATTTTCACCTTTCTGTACAGTTGTGCGACCATGGAGTTAGTATATTTGAGTAAAGGGTGTGAGGTGTTGCCCCCTTTAAAAATGTTATTTTTGAAAAATTTTCCCTTTGGTGACTTTATAATGTTTCAGCTATTTGGAATTTGACTAAATGGCGTTTCAGTGAAATGGGCTTGCAACTACTATGAATTAAGTTTCATTCCACAAAACGGTCATTCAAGCTGTTGCCATAAAACTATATGCTAACTGCTTATACGACCGACCATTCTGCAAAATTACGTCTACATACTATACTACATGCTAATTTCCCTACACCCGAATAATGCATTTGTGATCTCTGTAACAAACTATTAAATGAAAACTTGTCACATATGTTAGATATACATATGCAAACTGTTACCTGCATTTTATAAGTAAGGTGCAAGTACTGACAGTTTATATTTAAATACAAAATTAGTAACTAAAATATATAACCAAGTAGAATTAACTCATAGTCAGCTGTACTAATGCAGCTTTGTATGTATAAGTCATGCAACTGGCTACATAGTGTAAATTCTGCATTTTCACTGTGGAGCTTTTATCTCCGAGCCTCCACTGAAAAAGGCCTGTCTTTGGGATGTGGGAGGAAACCAGAGCACCCGGTGGAAACCCATGCGAGCACAGGGAGGACATACAGACTCCCCACAGATGGCACCCCAGCCGAGGATCGAACCGGAGAACCTCTTGCTAGGAGGTGGCAACGCTAACCGCTGCACCACCGTGGCTGCCCACAACCCATACCTACCAAATATTGTTTTTTGAACAAAAGTTTCTGTAACACTGAGAGGGATTTGATCTTAAAATTCTAATATTTATTTATTTACCTGTTTATTTAATTTTGAGAACTGAGAAGCAGTATAAAGCTCTGATCTCAATGAATCATTTTCAGACAGCCCAGCAGTATATACTTAAAGTCAGTTAAAAAGGTATTACTACTGTATTTCAGTTACACAGAGAGAACAGTAGTGACATCTATGAGTATATATTCATTCTGAGATGTGGCATTACACAAATGCATTGAAGTTTGTAGAGATTGTTAATGGAACATTTTTTTCAATACTGTCAGTTGTTGTGGGATCTTTAATGCTCTCCCTATAGACTTACTGGGCTAACACCAGAAAACACGATGGACCCTGAGAACAGATGTGTAAAGTGGCAACTTTGCACGCTTTCTTTAATAATTTTGTTTTCTGTGTCTTTCTTAGGTTGGATGCCTGGTGTCTTTGCTTAAAGATCAAGTTAAAAGGTCTGAAATCAAATCACACTGAGCGATTCCATTTGAACTTTTATGCACTGCTCTGTAGATGAAAGTACATATCACCACATATACAGTCTTGCAAATAATATTATTTCTTTAAAATACATTTCAAAAATTTGTTGTCAGTCTCCTGTGATTAATTGTTCTTGATTGGTGTGTATTTTCATAAAGCATGTTCAGTAGTAACGTTATGATGTCATTTGCTCTCACTTTCTTTCAACTCTTCTGTATGCATCCCCTTTACTCTCTAATTTAAACAAGTCTGTCCTTAACAAACTCTGTCTACTACAACCATATTGCCAGATTTGCCACTGGACTGCCTTTTAGAACATGTCATTGTGTCAGTCTAAACCAGCTTGGGTGGCTAGAACTACCCAGCCTAATCCAGTATAACCAACTGATTATGGCCTATAAAGTCCTCTACAGTCCGGACAATACTCCTGCACTTAAAAATATTATCACCCCTTATAACAATCCTAGACCTCTTCGATCCTCTAATAGACTACTAGTTCAGACTAGCAAAATTAATAACACAGCCGATGACTTTCTCTTTGCCAACTCTGTAGGTAGATCCTGAAACCAGCTGATATATCTTTACTTTCCACCCTGTGTCAATTTAAGACAAGACTCAAACAACATTTGACACTTAACTGGCTATGTCAATGTATCAAGCCTGACTAACTCTCCTGTAGAATGAGTTAAAACTGTTAATTCAGCTTATTTATGTTAATTAATCCTGATTAACACTTGGGATTATCTGAAACCTATGGAATTTGTATAACTTATTTACTTATGTAATCACTGTAAATATTGTATTTGCAATATGTACTGTTGTATCTGTAATCTTAACTGCTTACCTTGGAGCTTTTCTCCCCGGGCCTCTGCTGAAAATGGACATGTATCCAGTCGGAGTATCCCTGTCAAATGTAAAATAAAATAAAAATAAATCTGGTGTGCCCTTCCTTTGTTTGGAGGTGATAGTATGCGTGAGGAATGGGGAAGATTTGTGGGCAGACATCCAAGTGATGCAAAACTAGAATTCACGTTCTATTCATGGATTTCATGTGTAAACCTACAGTTATCTGTCTGTGATGTTTTGTGGTGGTGTTTGCAAAAAGGTATGGGAATTCTTTATTGTACACACATGCAAAATCACTCCTACAGGAAGAAAACTCACTTGACAAGTCTTTGGTATGTATAAACGTAGTAGAAAACAAATACCCAGTAAGACGCCAAAGTCCAACTTAAGCAGGTAGCACAAATGAAGAAAAACGAAGCAAAGTTGGACACTGCTGACAGCTTAAAAAATCTTCTTTATTCTTAAAATCACAAGATAAGCGCTTTCGGGATGACCCTTCTTCAGATAAATAAAATGAATGAGATGGTTCACTTATATACATATAAAAGCCAATCACATTCAGAAATAGCAAGCACATTCAGTGAAAGACACGCCTATTTTTCAAAATAGGCTTAATTGGTATGTAATCATTTAAACCTGGCTTCCTGTTTGCCATTAAGCTAGCAATCCATTTTGTTTCTACAGTTTCTGTTTGAAGCACAATATCACCCCCCCTAGTGCTGGGTTTAACATTTATAATAACCCTAAATTTAAATGTATGTGTGGGATACAAAATCACATGTCTACATAACGCATTTCTTTCATCTTTATTCCTAATACTGGAAAGATGCTGAAGAATCCTTACTTTGAACATGCTATTCGTCTTACCCACATAAAAACCTTGGCATTGACAGCATTCTGCTAAATATACTATGTTGGTTGTACGGCAGGTTGCTCTTCCTTTAAAGTGAAACACTGTTTGGGTAGTGGGATGTATAAAAACAGTATCTTTATTTATGTAGGGACAAGCTTTACATAATCCACAATTACTCGTTCCTGTTGAGTATGGTAAAGCATAGGACACATTTACGGAAGGTTCCTTGCATAGTAGATCCTTTAAGTTTTATTCCTTCTATACCTAAAAGTGGGCTGAGGTCCCACTATGCCCCAGTGTACTATCACTGGTCAAGATGTTCCAGTTCTTCCTCACTATATTGCAGATATCACTAGTATTACTGCTATAGTTTAACATGACCTGCGGGATTTTGCATAAAGCTTCATTGCTCTTTTTGACCTCACCCCTTTCAAAAGCTCTTAAAATCCAGGGCTTATAATCCGTGAATCGCTTGGATCTACCTCTTTCCACAGTTTCATTTACCAAATTCTGCTTATAGCCCCTATCATTAAAGTTCTCCTTAAGTCTAGTCATCTCCTCTTCAAAATCTGATTCTAGAAGACATAACCTAGAGACCCTGCTCACCTGCCCCTGTACTATGTTGCGATATGTATGTCTAGGGTGCATGCTGTCAAATGCCAAGAGTGAGTTCTTCCAGCAATCTTTCTTATGTAGCTTGGATCTAAAGCCTTTTGTATCCTGTTGTACACATACATCTAAGAAATCTATGGAACTGCGTGACATGTTGATGGAAAACCTAACAAACTGTAGTGGAGTGTAAGTGGTTAATAAACTCATCTAGTTCTTCCTCTGTCCCATCCCACAAAGAAAAATGTCATCTACAAACGTAGATATAACTGTAGTTGACGTCTCCATTCCTCATTGTTGATGACATGTGTTCTTTCCCATTGAGAGAGAACCAAATTTGCATATGTATTTGCGCAGGGGGTCCCCATGGCGACCCCCTGCGCTTGTCTATATATGCCATTACCTCCCAGAAAAACATTATTCTCCAAAACAATGCTTAATAGTGATGTAATGAGTGATAACTTATCATCACTAACTCCTAGGTCACCCAGGAGCAATTGTACACTATCAATACCAAACTTGTTGTCAATCACAGTGAATAGACTTTGAATATCCATAGTGACCATCAGTAAATTCTTACTATAGGATTTATTCAATTGACCTAGTAGCCTTAGTGAAGTCCAGGAAATCTCTTTGTAATTTACCCGTTTTCTGTTTTTTCAATTTGTCGTCATTCTCAGTAAAGGTAACATATAGTGCTTCCATGCGTTCACTATATGGCCCATCGCTAAACTCAGCTTCAAGCTTATGTTGCAATTCAGTCACTTCTTTTTTTAAATTATCCAACTCCGGAGAAAAGAACTCATTCAGCAAAGACATGTACTTAAAACTAGTCTCAATGTTGATAGTTTGCCATTTGGCCAAAAGTTCCGGGTAGCGGTCACCTTGTGCTGGCATACAAAGTATCCGCATACCCCTCGGAACAATGCCATATTGGATACAAGCCTCTAAATGATATTCCTGCCACTGAAGTCTCTTCAATTTGTTCACTTTAAAAGTTAAGTCACGGGTTAGTTCCTCAAAGTTCCTATCCACAGCTACTGGTTTGGAACCACTCATGCCTATTTTACATGTAGAAAAGTCCAAATTAAGTAATGGATTTTCACAGTTCAGGGCTTTCTTAGGATGCCATAAAGCATTCTTATTGGCTTGGTTTTGATGTCCATTCACAGAAGTAGTTTCTAGCATAACAGGTTCCGCTGCCATAGCATGCAAAATACTGGATACACAAGTCCAAGGAAAATAGTAGAAAACAAATACCCAGTAAGACGCCAAAGTCCAACTACTAGGTCAATTGAATAAATCCTATAGTAAGAATTTACTGATGGTCACTATGGATATTCAAAGTCTATTCACTGTGATTGACAACAAGTTTGGTATTGATAGTGTACAATTGCTCCTGGGTGACCTAGGAGTTAATGATGATAAGTTATCACTCATTACATCACTATTAAGCATTGTTTTGGAGAATAATGTTTTTCTGGGAGGTAATGGCATATATAGACAGGGGTCGCCATGGGGACCCCTGCAAATACATATGCAAATTTGGTTCTCTCTCAATGGGAAAGAACACATGTCATCAACAATGAGGAATGGAGACGTCAACTACAGTTATATCTACGTTTTGTAGATGACATTTTTCTTTTGTGGGATGGGACAGAGGAAGAACTAGATGAGTTTATTAACCACTTACACTCCACTACGAAGTTTGTTAGGTTTTCCATCAACATGTCACGCAGTTCCATAGATTTCTTAGATGTATGTGTACAACAGGATACAAAAGGCTTTAGATCCAAGCTACATAAGAAAGATTGCTGGAAGAACTCACTCTTGGCATTTGACAGCATGCACCCTAGATATACATATCGCAACATAGTACAGGGGCAGGTGAGCAGGGTCTCTAGGTTATGTCTTCTAGAATCAGATTTTGAAGAGGAGACGACTAGACTTAAGGAGAACTTTAATGATAGGGGCTATAAGCAGAATTTGGTAAATGAAACTGTGGAAAGAGGTAGATCCAAGCGATTCACGGATTATAAGCCCTGGATTTTAAGAGCTTTGAAAGGGGTGAGGTCAAAAGAGCAATGAAGCTTTATGCAAAATCCAAGAGGTCATGTTAAACTATAGCAGTAATACTAGTGATATCTGCAATATAGTGAGGAAGAACTGAACATCTTGACCAGTGATAGTACACTGGGGGCATAGTGGGACCTCAGCCCACTTTTAGGTATAGAAGGAATAAAACTTAAAGGATCTACTATGCAAGGAACCTTCCGTACAAATGTGTCCTATGCTTTACCATACTCAACAGGAACGAGTAATTGTGGATTATGTAAAGCTTGTCCCTACATAAATAAAGATACTGTTTTTATACATCCCACTACCCAAAAATTGTTTCACTTTAAAGGAAGAGCAACCTGCCGTACAACCAACATAGTATATTTAGCAGAATGCTGTCAATGCCAAGGTTTTTATGTGGGTAAGACGAATAGCATGTTCAAAGTAAGGATTCTTCAGCATCTTTCCAGTATTAGGAATAAAGATGAAAGAAATGCTATGTAGACATGTGATTTTGTATCCCACACATACATTTAAATTTAGGGTTATTGTAAATGTTAAACCCAGCACTAGGGGGGGTGATATTGTGCTTCAAACAGAAACTGTAGAAACAAAATGGATTGCTAGCTTAATGGCAAACAGGAAGCCAGGTTTAAATGATTACATACCAATTAAGCCTATTTTGAAAAATAGGCGTGTCTTTCACTGAATGTGCTTGCTATTTCTGAATGTGATTGGCTTTTATATGTATATAAGTGAACCATCTCATTCATTTTATTTATCTGAAGAAGGGTCATCCCGAAAGCGCTTATCTTGTGATTTTAAGAATAAAGAAGATTTTTTAAGCTGTCAGCAGTGTCCAACTTTGCTTCGTTTTTCTTCGTGTGTATAAACGTACAGTACCATAACTCCTGGCATTGCTTTTCTTTTAGAATGGGCAATCATTACAGTAAACTGCAACATAAAACCATGAGTGAGTTTAACTATTGCAGCATTTACTATTGTCCCAACATCAGCAGCTATGCATTTCCTGTTGTGTCATCTGTCTTTGTCTTCCCCTGTGTCAGTTCTTGCACCCATTTCAGCATCATTAGAAAGTGATGCTTGAGCAGGCTAGCAGTGAATGTGTACCTGTGCAGTATTTTTAAATTAGTTTTTCTGAAAATTGACCATTCGTAATGCAGTCTTACTGCTACATCGTAAAAGCAGACTTTGTGATGGACAAGCACATACTCATTTAAATAACAGAGACAAGATAAGGTGATCCATTAAACTTTTAAGTTTCAATTTCTTTCTTTTTAATATATATTTTTTTCTCTCTTTTTAATTTTAGTTACTCTTTAATTTTTAATTCTATGTTTCCTTTTTTGCTTAACATTTGTATAGATAACTTGCATTTCTGCTCTGTCAGTGTTCAGCTTTCTCAAAAAAGTGGGCTTACTGTCACAGGGCCAATCCTTTTTACCCTGGTAGAAATCCTTTTTCCAAATAAAAAGATGTAAAGCCTTAATCCTTGGAGGTATGCCTGATTTGAGTTGAGCTATAACGTGGAGTGCCAGAAAAAAAGTCTTTTCTCCACCTTTTTGTCCCCTCTGTCCATCCTTCACTCTGTCAACTTTCCTTGTCTACCTGTTCACTTAGTCTCCAAGGCGTAACTTTTTGTTTTTCTTTGCACACGATGTTGACGTCATAAGAATACAATTCCTGATGAGCAAAAGCTGTTACAAAGTAAATATTAAAAAAAAAAAAAAAAAAAACGGTTTGCATAAAAATACTACCTACAGAAACAAATGGCATTGCGGTGCCTCTTGTCTTGAATCATTTCTTTAAGCCTCAAAAATGATATACTGGTCATTCCCTGCCTAGTTAGGCCCCTTGTTTATTACCTTCCACCTGGTGTTTCTTTCATGCATGTGTATATTCCAGCGCTTTGTTGCATATTATTTCTGTCTGATGGTTTATATGCATCTTAAACAATGTTACTAGCTGCCAAATTTGGACTCTTGTGAAAGTAAGTATGGTACATAACTGCAGAAACCCTACAATTGTTTTGCAGTTGGATAGGTAGCCAGCAATCAGTTTATGTGACAGCACTTATATATGAAGGGAATGGAAAGTTAAAATGAGAGGGACGTGTGGTTAGCACATGTTCTCCAGGAGATATCTAGGAACTACTTGTGAGAAGCTGTGCAAGTGTGCTTTACTCCGAGATCTCAGTACCATTAAAGGATTGAGACTGCTGTGGAGTTATCTCTACCTGGTTTCATTCATGCAGTATGTTTTCTGCAGAGGTATTTCAGAAATCTGACAATGAAAAAGAAGGCGTTTCTTGAGATACACTTGGAGATTTTAATAGTGTAACAGCATAACAGACTGTCAGGCAGTTTGATTTGGATTAAGTACAAAAGAGCACTGCTTTTAAGTTTTGTACTTTCAGATTCAACTCAGTCACCCCACCTTTGAAACACAAGACTTTTTTGTTAAGACATCATTTTTATTGAGTGTAATTAGTGCTGCAAATGCATAGCTATCTTTCCATTCTCACTTTGTTGCTATATTAATAACCAGTCTTCTGTGTGATATTACTTAAAGGTCAGTGATTTTTCTGCCCGTTATAAAATGACTCTTGCTTAATAGCTTAATATTACAGCAAGCAGTTTCAGTCCAAGTACACCTAGGTGTGTAAGTGAGTAATAGGCTATCGGCCCTGATGGGACATTTTAAGCTTAGTCCTGCTTCTCATTTGTTACCCAGCTGTGTTATCCCATAGGTGTTTAACTATCCCTGCCATTTGCAGTAGATTATTTTTTTGGGTCTTGCCTTCACTCTATTATGAGTCTCTATTGAAACTCAGGGTATTAATACACTGCCTGTGTCCATTTCAAAGATAGTACGGTTCTTGCAGCAGAGCTTAAAGGATTGAACTTCAAAGTACTGGATCCTTACCCTGATAATGTCCTAAGGATTGCCTTATATAACAAAGACTTCCAGTGGTTCTTTAAAAATTGTAGGGTCTGTGAGTGTAACCAGTCAAAAATCATGTTGTAAAATTTCATTGCTAAAGAATAATATTTTGTACATCTCAAGGGCAGTGATCATCCTATCTTCAGACATACAGCTGATTTATGTGCTGCATATTTTTATCTTAGGATATATACCATTGAATAAAGAGTTTGTTGTGAATGTGGATCCTAAAGATATTGGGCAGAATAGGAAACCATTTTATAGATGCTTAAGCTATAGTAGGAATAAAAACATACAAATTGATACACTATGTGTAGATCCTACAATTTTATTCTCAGACGTAATAGATTATAGATATATTTACAAAATCTTATGCACAACAGTTTTGAGGTGATAAATTGTCCTAGTAATATCCAGGTAACCTCAAATACTGACAGCAAGTTAAATTGTATTGAAAAAGAACTACACAAACCGGACCCAAATAAAGCATAAGGAGGCGGGATTAGTAATAATGACCTTTGAACACTTTGGAATGCACATATAGTACCATTACTTCTGGAATGTACCCAACTTCTGGTTAAAAGAATTAAATTCTTTGCACGAAGATTTAGCCATGAGTAAGAATTATTTATATGCGCACCACAAACAGACACCAACCTGGCTAACAAGAGAAAAAACAATGCTCCTACTTAAGAGTGAACCTGCAAGTTACCCTAAAAATTATATACCAATAACTTGCCTTTTGACGACGTATAAACTGTACACTGGAATTGATGCCGACAGAGTTTATAGTCATTTAGAAGAAAACTCAATTATGGCAATAGAACAAAAGGGCAATAAAAGAAAGTCATACGGAACAAAGGATCATTAGTTGTTAAATAAAGTCATAGTGGAGAACTGTAAAAAGGAGAAGAATTTAAGTATAGGATGGATTGACTACAAAAAAGCATTTGATAGTATCCCACATTCACGGATAAAAGAGTGCTTAAAAATGTATAAGATACACCCTACACTGATCGACTACATTACAGTTACCATAAAACAGTGACAGACCACTTTGCAATTAAGCCATGATAAAGGACAACTTATTATTCCAGGGATAAAAATCCAAAGGGGGATATTCCAGGGTGACTCTGCCACCACTGCTTTTCTGACCTGGCGTTAATCCATTAAGCTGTCTACTTAACAGTTTAGGTCATGGCTATAATTTGGCTGCTAGAGAACAACAACGTGCAAAGACTTCTCATCTTCTCTTTGTCAACGATTTGAAACTGTATAGCTCATCAGATGAGGAACTGAAAGCACAACTGTGAGGTGTCAGAACTTTTTCAGATGATATAAGAATGTCATTTGGTCTTGATAAATGTGCAAAAGCAACCTTTAAAGCAGGAAAACTGCAGCACCAAGAAAACATCAGTTTGGGACAAGAATGTGATATAAAAGAACTTGAGCAAGAGGGAGTGAATAACTATTTGGTAACTGATGAAGGGTCAACAATAAAACATGAACAAATGCGAATAAAACTTAGTAAGGAGTACTTTAGAAGACTTAAGTTAATACTGAAAACAACGTTAACATCTAGGAACAAAATCCAAGCTATAAATCTTTATATTCATTGACTGGCCCCAAAAAGTGCTGGGTAGATTAGATAGGAAAACAAGAAGATTCCTTCATGCTCACCAGATGATTTGTAAAAATCAGTGCATACCAAGATTATATATTCCCTGATCTGAAGGAGGGATGGGCCTCCTTGAAATTGATTACATGTGTAGATCTGCAATCATGGGATTCCACATATATCTGGTGACCTCACAAGACCCAAACTTAGTGAACGTTTTGAAACATGAGGAGAATAAATCTAAGATGACTTCCCTGCTTAGGATAGCAGGAGCATATCGGCATCGAGCAGGAATGGAAATCAAACCAGAAGTAGATAAAAATCAGACAGCGACTGAATGTGCCAAAAAAACAAAATAAAGAATATAAGGTGAAGGACCAGATGAGAAGGCAAGAAATGTGGAAAAAGCGTAAATATAGTTGCAAGTATAGAAAACTTCTGGAAGAACCTCATGTTGATCAGGAATGAATGCAGGAATGGTTAAGGAGAGGCAAATTTAAACCAAGAGATGAAAGGTTAATATTGGCGGCTCGAGATAGTGGGCTACGTATATGTTGCTTTACAAAGTCCATTGAACATTTAGGAGAAACAGACCGATGTAGGTTTTGTAAAACAAAATTCGTACAGTTTCCCACCTCATTGCTGGTTGCTTCATACTAATGGCAGAAAGACTGTATACTGAAAGGCATAATAATATGGCAAGACTGTTGCACTGGGGATTGTGCAAACATTATGATACTGAAGTGGCTGAAAAAACACTGGAAATATGAGCCACAAAGCATCATAGAAAATGATGAAGTCTACATCACATGGGATCATCCATTACCAACAGTTCAAATGATAGATGCTAGAAAACCAGATATAGTGGTCCAGGAAAAGAAAACAAAAGTAGAATTGATCATTGAAATCGACACACCCAGTGACTACAGTGTCCTGCATAGAGAGAGAGACAGTCATAAAATATCAGGATTTTCAGGCAGAAACAAGAGCAATGTGGAAGAAAGATACCCAGACAGTCCCAATAGTAGTAGGAGCAACGAGTCTTAAGAGTCTACAGTCATATTTAGATATGTTACCAATACATGTAACTCCATACGAATTGCAGACGGAGTCACTACTGAGCACATTGTGGGTGCTGCGAAGAGCACTACTGGCTGACATCAAAGAATGAAACAATACTAATTTCATGAACTTTAATCATACTTTGACTTAGGAATGGGATCCATTCCCATCACGGTATTAGAAACCCAAAAGATCTGGAGAAATTAAAAAAGGGAGAGACCATTATATCTGTTATTTCCTAGATCATTTGAATATGGAGAGATTTTTCAAGATTGAAGGCATGCATTTATTAAAATTTCTTTAAGAGAAAGAGGAGTAGGACAAACCCATAGTCATACAGACCCTTAATTTTACTTTCATGTTGTGGATAAAGAGTGGAGAAAGTCATTTTTGATAAATTATTGTAAGAATTGGAAAGGTTGGGCCTTGAAACCATATATCAGCATGTTTATATTGAAAATAGAGCTATGCCAACCTCTAGCATGATGTCCTGTAACAATATAATAACAGCTATAAATGAAAAACATGACCCCATTAGCACTGCGTGCATTCAAGGTATGAACTGTAGCAACTGTTTGTTACAGTTTTAAAGAAGAAATTATTATTTATTTATTTTTTTAATAAAAGATTATTCATGTGAGTTTTCCTCCCACATTATAAAGACATCCATCTGGAGCGTTTCTCCCTGGGCCTCCACTGAAAACTGGCTTCATTCCAAGTCGGACTTTCCCGGTAAACAAATGTTAAAAAAAAAAAAAAAAAAATGTTGTAGGACAGTTGGCTGCAGGTCATAGAAACGGGGACCTGAATGGCTGGGGGTGGGGGAGTGGGAGCATGTCGGGCATCCTGGTGCCTGGATGGTGTGCCAGTATAAGGAACGTCCATTTTTTTTTTTCCATTTGAAAAGCTGAGAGGGAGCTGGTTCATAATACTGGCCCATGGTACTGGTTAAACCAGTTACACTTCTGAAAAACTAAGCATATGAGATTTGAGAGACATAAACCTGCGGTGGTGGTGTTGCGGTAGCGTTGTCGCCTCACAGTAAGATGCTGTCCGGTTCGATTCTCAGCTAGAGCGTCTTCTGCATGGAGACATGTGTGAATGGGCGTACCTTCGTTGAAGGTTGTGCGTCAGGCCTGGCAAGCCGGTACGTAAAAATCAACTGCCCATCATTAGCAGACCGGAGTTCCGCTGTGGCGACCCCTAACTGGGAAAAGCCGAAAGACACAGACACAAATTGAATAGTGAATATTTAATACAGCACACCGTGGTTAAACTGTAGATTCCTTTAAGGAACTGGGTATATGGGCTGATCCAGATTTGAGGTTTTATAGTCATATTAACCAATTGGTTAATGATGTTTATAGAACTACAGGTTATATAAAAAGATTTATAAAGTTTAGGAAACCAGAAATGATGAAGTCATTGTTTGTTGGTTATATTAGTCCCACATTTGAGTTTGGGATAACAATATGGAAACCCTATAAGAAAGTAAGTGGTAAATTGGAAAGAGTACAGTGGAAATATGTCAAGGGAATCTATGCATGTGAAAATGTAAGTTATTATAAAAGACTAAAATTCTGAGCTATTACAGTGTCGCATACAGACATTTAACAGGAGACCCTATTCAGGTTTATAGGGTATTTAGAGACAACTACATCTGTGAATGTTTGGGGTTATCAAAAAGTAGTAGAAAATCATCAGACAACCTATGTAGAAGATTATATAGGAACAAAAGGTGTACTGATCGGTTCAGTGAGAGAGTAGATGATGCATGGGCCAGACTACCAAATTTCATTAAAGCAAGCACTAGTTTAGATATTTTTAACAACACTTTGGACACTTATTATGGGAATAACTGTTTTGGTATGTTGGCAGTCTAGCAGAAATATTTGTATGCAGGCATGTACAAAAGAAGGGTGTAGCAGATTAGCAAATTATAATTTTAATGTACAAATTTTTGGTTTTTGGCTCTACCCTGCTAGGCTCCCTTTTCTGTTTATGTTGTAGCAAAAGCTTAAAGAATGTTCATTTGAAAAGAATATTGTTTGAGCAAATAATCTTTCTTAATTGAGTAGGAAAGCAAACAAGGTACTTGGGGAACACCCTCCATGTTGGGGGGGGGGGGTATATGCTGGAAATTATTAATGCAGGCAATAATTTTAATTAGTTTAAGGTGTACTGCAGTTTTATATTTTACTATGTGGATCTAGTTAACTTTTCATTTATTATTTTTTACTGACGCATAGTATTGCCCTATTCATAAATGGATGTTCTCATTTTTTGTCTGTGTCATAATGCTTTCTGAATCCCACCCAGTGTAGCATTTATCAGTGTCTACAGTCTTTTGAGTCTTTTGAGTTACTGCAGTCAGGGTAAATCAGAACTGCCTACTTGTCTGTGATGCATAGTTAAAGGTTATACCACGGAAGCTGTACTTACTGTTTTTAGAATGATTTCTAATCCATTTTTGGGGCATGAGAGTCATATCCTGAAGTGGTTAGTCGTAACAGAATGGAATTTTGAAATCTTATGTGTGGTTTTGGGCAGTAATACCAATGCATTGCCAGTTTTGGTGAGTTATTGCTTTGAACATATCTAAAATGTCTTCCAGGCCACTTTCTAAATTCCTAGCACTTTGCATACAGGAAAAAGAAACACCCTCTGCTCAAAAGACCCAATCATTATGCGATACACTATGTCTCTTAAGAAATTCTAAGATGCTGAGTTCAGCAGTAACGGTATGTCTGTAGTTGTCTAATGGTTCATACAAATTGCTATATTGAAAATATACTTGCTTTTGCTACCCATACCTGTATACCTATGTCTGATGATGTGAGTTTGGTCCAGTGTCTAAAACCATTGCTATATATAGGCTGCTTCCTCCTATGATGAAGATTATTCCATGTGTGTCTACCATTGCTGTCTAGCTTAGCAGTCTGTTAGTGAAGGAAGTATTGTGTACCCTTACCTTGTTTTAGTAAAAACCATAAATTTGTAGTCTTGTATTATTTACTTCTAAAGAAGACTTCACTTACCTCTTTTCAAATGCAATACCAACCCTGAAGTAAAAGAAAGTAAATCTAGAGAGTGACATTAGACCTGTCATCTTTTGAAGGGAATGCTTCCTTTTCAGTTTATTTTCAGCTGCAGACAGATAGGGTTGCTAACTTTTTGTTGCAGGTAGCCAGAAGTTTACATTTTCTCATTTGAAGGTGTGATGTGTTATTTCTAGTCATCTTGTGTTTATCTTCTCTCAGCCCTTATTTTGTTCCCTATTTTTCCTAGAAGATGTTAACCATTACTGACATTGTATGTCTTTGACTTGCCTCACTGTGTTCTGAACCCTTATTAAAAATCTTGTTCAAATTGAAAAGAAAACAGTGTATGTGTCAAGAGCAGCAAGTTGAATTACATTACTGAGGCCATTATAGTTATGTGACTTATTCACAGCCAAAGGTGGTATATCCTTCCTGAATGAATACATTCCACTGAAACAGTATGTGTAAGAAACAGGTGAAAGCTAGAGTTGTATTTTAGAAACTGAGAAGAAATTACCCATGTTTTGACACCCTGGTACAGGTATTTTTTTTTTTCTGTTTGCTTCTTATTATTTGGGAAGTTCGTGAATCAGTGTGAAAGAAATTTTTTAAAATGTTCAGCCATGCAATATCTTTTTACAAGTTGTTTCACAATATGCAGCTGAACATTCCAGCAGGGGTTATAGTGTGTTAGCAACCATGTTAGAACACATTCAGTAGTGGCTGTTTTGGTTTGATTTTAACATATAACATGACTGTATGATACACTACTTGGTGGTCGATGAGCAGTAATTTCTGTTAATGGTCTTTACTATTAATTGTACTATATAGATAACTGCTCAGAGGTGGACGATCAGCTTGATTTATTCATTATTCCTGTTATGCCATATATAAAACTGTTATGCAGTGCATTATTCATTTATTTTCTGCTATCTGCTGCATCCTGGTCAGGGTCATGGGGGCATGGAGCCTATCCTGACACTCAAAGGGCATAAGGTAGCCATTGCAAGGCATGTGCACACCTACATGCTGTTTAGAACTCACCAGTTAGGGTACAGGAGGAAGCTGGAGAAAATTAATGCAGACACAGGCAGGACATTCTAACTGCATACAGAAGGCACCACAACAGGGAATAGAACTGGCAAAATGAGTGCCATAAGAAAGCAACCTTAACTGGTGCCACACTACCTTGCACAGCTTTTTATAGTTTTTTTTACATAAAATTTCATATTTTTTTTTTTTTACTTTTCCTTCTTGTTGTATTACCTTTTATTCTACCAAAAATTGACTACTTCTCCATCTTGACTTAATGTCCTAACATCCATCTCAAGGTAGCATTGCTGTTTGTCCTCTTCTTGATACAGATATAAATGGCAGCTGTAGGTCATATGATCAGGTTTAAGAACATAATATCCTTGTAAATAAGTATTGTTCTTAGTATATTGAATTTTTAGTGTTTTTGAGTGTACAAGGAATAATCACTGTTCAACTTTTGTGTATGAGTTTTATAATGTCCTTGTACCACAGCTGTGGTTAATAACTGTGTACTCTCCAGTTTCAAGGTTGTGTTTTGTGTTGTATACCGCACACTTCTGGAGGTCATTCTCTTTTGTATCTCTCCTGAAAATGGACTTGGCCTAGTAGGGATAACTCCATTAATAAAAGCTAATTAATAAAGTTAGGTAAAGGAAAACTGCAGGCACTTCCACGATATTTTGTGCCCACCTTTGTAACAAATAGCTGTTTTGTCAAATTATTTACAGTGTACACAGATATGTTGAGCTACTTCTGTGCTTAAGTTAAAATACAGATGAAAGTGCAAGCTGTTGGGTTGGTGAGATCAACTTTCAAAGATCTGCAGTAAAAGCTCAGTTGCTAGACGCTTGAATGCATTCCTTAAGTTTATTTCTGGTTAATTGAAAGGTGCCTTTTTTTTTTTTGAGTCAGCCACTACATTTAGCATGTTTGACTATGAAGTTATCCAAAATCCTAAATTGTGTGCAGTAAGCTCTCCCTACCAGCTAAATTATGTGTTGCAATGCATGACGAATATGTTGTTTGAACATTTGTTGTTTTGTGTAACTGAAATTAATATTCTTTTTAGTTTTGCCTGTTTGCTTACTTTTGTAGGTTTTACTCTATTAGTAGTAGGAGTTGAATCCATGGCACCTGTAATGTTGTTGTTTGTCTTTCGGCTTTTCCCGGTTAGGGGTCGCAACAGCGGAACTCCAGTCCGCTAATGATTGGCAGTTGTTTTTTATGGTGTCGAGTTGCCAGCCCGACGCCCAACCTTCAATGAAGGCATGCCCATTCAACGCATGTCTTTTGAACGCCCACTTGACCGCGGGGAGAACATGCAGACTCCACACAGAAGGCACTCCCAACCCAAGCCGAGAATCAAACGGAAGAACCTCTTGCTGTGAGGCAACAACGCTACCACTGCACCACCGCGGAAGTCTGTGACACCTGTAATAGGAGTAATAATTACATTATGTACAGATTATCACTATAAATGTGTAATTCTTACAGTTTTTTTTTCGTCTGTGTGACATAAACATGATGCTAACAAGGGGTGTTCTGGGTGGGAATGAAGTACAAAGGGCTTCCAATACTTCTACAGGCAAGACTGCTGCATCTTTGGAATAGGCTACCCATTCATGTGAAGCAGAGCACCTCTATGATACTGTTCAAGAGGAACCTGGATGAGTGGATGAGGCACCGTAAATTCTTATCAGGGATAGAACCCACAACCCTCCTGGATATGGGCAGTCATTACTAAATGCAATCTTGGGTATTAACTAACATTTCTATGTATTACATTGGGATGAAATGAACAGGCTTGAAATGACCTCCAGGTCGATAGCCTAGTAATCTCCTATGATCCTGTAGAGGTCTAGAAGGGACTGAAATAGTGTAACAAAACAGTGTGATGTGGACTGACATTTGCTGTACCTGGAATTCTGTTTTAACATGATTACCTCAGGTTACCAGTAAAACTTCAGTGTTCATAGCAGCAGAAATAAGCATTCATTCCTTTGAGGTTATGTTGCATTGTACAGTTGGACTTTGTTTATGTACCTGTCTGACAGGAGAACATTTAGAGCAACACTGCAGCCATGACACAAATGATCTGCTTAAAGCTAAACTTTCCTTCATTCTCTTTGCTTTATTCTGATAACAGTTGCAGGGGGCCAGACCCTGTTCATCAAGCAGCAGGTAAAAGTCATGGAACCAGTCCTGGTTCGGGTACCTGTCTATTTCAGGATGTGAGATTACTTATAAGCACATCATGCCTACACCCATGGACAGCTTGCAGTATGGATAGTTCGTCTATTTGCAAGTCATTGAGATGTGATTGGAAATTAGAGACCCCAGCGAAACCCACGTGGACTCAAGGAGGACATGCAAATGCCACTCCGATGGTACCCTAACCAGTTACCGAATCAAAGAGCCATGAGATGTGAGGCAGCAAGACTACCCCACCTACGTCCCTCAAGTTTCTGTTAAATAATTGCCAGACGGAGGGGAGAGGGTTGGCATAATGGTTAAGGTCTTAATCTCACAGATACAAGGTATAAGGTTTGATTCTGAACTCTGGTTATTGGCTAAGCTTGTAATAGCCTGCAGACTGATAGCTTAGTATTTACCTGTGGACCTATGAACATGCAGTGAATGTGTGTCATGATGGCATGTGAAAGTGCTACAGTACAACATATCCCATCCAGTATCTGCTCTGTGCCATCTCACACTGAGCTCCAACACTTCTTAATGTACAAAAAGCAGGCTGTGAATCATAGAATATGCTGTACACAAAGTTGTGCTGGGACATGAGGTGTTACACTATGTGTAGATGATAAATATACATCCCTAGCACTCCCAGTTACTTTTTCAGCACCCCATATCTGCTTTGTACAACCTTTTGCGGCCTCATTCTGTTCTTGTAAAGTCTACATTAGGGACCATTGCCATATTACAAGAATATTGTCTTTATTGTCTCAGTATGTACACTAAGGCTAGCAGTGCTTTCTTTCGGGGGCATCCCAGGATCAAAACATGAACTAACTTGCTTAGGGTAACATGGTAAGTAGGCAAGAGTTGCTTGGGATTCAGAGTGCTTCACAGGGAATTAAAATGTTTATATTTCTTTGATAATGTTAAAGTCAAGCTTACATTTTTGTTTTTGTCAGAGCAGTTTGTGATAAGAAACTGAAATTAAAGATTCATTTTAAAATTTGAAGTAATTTATATCTGACAGTTAAAATAGCTCAAATTAAATTTTTAAAGTAGGAATAAATACTAATTTTAAAATATAACGAAGGGTGAAGGAATTAAAATGTATAGTATTTCAAAAGTTTGAATCTAAAGAACTAAGACTTAAGTTAGTATATGTGTATAACCTGAAGGCCTTCTGAATTTTGAAGAACAAGCCTGTCATGATTTAATAACAAAACAAGTTTAGAATTTTTGACAAGAGACCAAAAAACATTGACTATATGAAAGCATTAATGAACTTGATTATCTTTTAAGTAAGAAAAATATGTTTACTTATCAAAACTGAAAGGAAAGAACAATATTATAAAAAGTTACAAAACCTGATCTGTTATATTAATTAATTTACTCATATGTGTTTCAGATCACACTGCAGAATCGCAGATATATCAGACAGAATTGTTACATAAGAGATGTTTGCATGTATATATATATATATATATATATATATATATATATATATATATATATTTATATATATATATATATATATATATATAAAAACTTCAGGCATCCACCCAGAGTGCCCTCGAACAATTGTGACAACTCACTCTATTTCTGCTGCACAGACAAACACACCCATACCCCCACACACACATGCACACTCTGCTCCTAGAACGTAAGGCTGTGATTGGCATTCTGAGTGTACCTACAGAAGAATGTTCCAGACTGCTTGAAATGTTCATGTCCCCTGCAGCCCCACCCTTGTTAAGAAGGCCATACCCTCTCCTTATGCCTTGTTTGGGAAGTATTGTTCCAAATGGATGCTAAGCAACCTCTTCTGCCTCCTAAGAAGCATGCCATTAAGTCATGTGGTTCTCGTCAGCTTTTGTTTGGAGTTTTTAGACTTCCTGCTGCTTAAGAAGCTGTTTATGCTAATGAACCCATTAGTGATGAAAGAGTTGGCTGCTCTTCCCCTCTGTGTTTAATGATGAGCATATTTAAATCAAAGCATGTTTGTATTGACAAGATGCCAGGGTTCAGCACCCCGTGCCAGTCGCCCTAAGATGGAGCTTAACTGATCCTCTGAGCTACATATGCCTGCTGCCAAAGGACCCCCCCCCCCCACACACACACACACACATTTTGTTTTCTTAACATTATGTTTCAGCTCTTCATAAAAGGCCTTCTTTTTTTCTAGGAAGCTAGACATACAGTAGACACTGCATTCAAGAAAATTTGTTTTAGACAAGCTTCATTTGGAGAAGTACATGTGATAAGTGGTCCTTCATGTTTGGGTTGAAGTAGAAAGAACAGGTTTAAAAAATGCTCTACTAGAAGACTTGTGTGGACCTTAACTGGATGTCTCCAGGGGTACAGAGAAGGCTGTAGAATGATATGGACCAAGGATATGTTTGTTTATATGTCTGTTAATTTTTGGATGGATCATGTATCCTCCTGTGGTAATACCGAAGATGTAAACATTAAACTCATCATTTCAGAATGTACCTTATGAACTGTAACATTCTCTTCTGTGGATAAAGTAGCAAAATTATTACTTGCATGTTTGCATTTGCACTCATGCCAAATAGAGAGCCATTGTATACATTTCTTATGACAAGTGGACTCATTTCATATTTTATATAGGTTTGCACTGTAGGCTGAGAAACTTTTATTGCCTTGCTTAAAGTAACACTTTCACGTGGTGCTTTTCAAAGATGACAATTGTAACCAACCCCCTGATTTACATTAATTATCTTTGCATCAATTAGTTGATTGGACTAAGTTTGACTGATGACAAAGCAGGGAAGAGTTTTTCTTTTTTTTATTAAGGTTGAGTAAGTTTTTGAGTAGCGCTGTAAGTAAGTAACCATTTGAAAAGGCTTTATGGTACTATCAATGGTGCCAGGGGACAGAACCATCACATAACCCACACTTCCTAAGGAACTGTGCAAATAAACTGTGTTGATGAGTAACTTAACTGTCTTTCTTCCATTGTACTTGGAGAAAATGTTTTGGCTCCAGTGTATCTTAATTTTCTGGAAGAGACAGAATATTGACTAGCAGTCTCACCTAGTATTTACTACAGTAATCAACCTCTTCTGCCTCCTAAGAAGCATGCCATTAAGTCATGTTCACTTGGCGTGCATTTCATAAGTAACATTTTTTTTTTCAACTAACCTGCAGTTGCATAACATTTGCTCGTGTAAGACTCTTAAGTCAGTCATACTTCCTAAATGTTAGTAGTGCATGGCAGGCCTTACCAAACTGACAAATACAGTGTTCATGTAATGACGGTCATTTATGACTTCACTTGTGACTTTATTAGGATGAAGCTAGCCAGTAAAATGCTGCTGCTGCTGCCTTTTCTATCTCCCTAGTCAGATTCTCAGTTGCTGAAGTCAGCCTGTCTGGTTCACGGTCAGGACTCCCTTCCTCTGCTCTGTGGAGCTGACTAAGTCATTGCACAGTGGGTGTTGGGGCAAGGATATGGGTAGACCCTGTATGGCATGAGTATGAAGCTGCATTGTGATACTTGTCACCCTTTAGGCAGCATGAGAGTTTCAGGTTAGGTACAGAGGAGGTGTAGAACTGGTTCCTGACACGAGTCAGAAGTGGCAACCAGGATTCTACCTAATAAGGGCCAAAAAATAAACAGAAAAATGGGTAAGAGTAGTGTAGAGTATAGTCTACCATAACCCCGTGTTGAAAAGACTTCTCTTTCTAAGAGAAGAAAGCATTTTAGTCATTATTTATTCATTTGACATTTATTTACCCAGCGGTGGCCCAGGAAGAAAAGCTCCAGAAGTAAAACAGTAAGATTAAAAAAATACATAAATTACAGAGACTGTCACTCAAACAAAGAAGTGCAATTTGTGTACATGAAAAAAAAATAAACATACACACAGAATAATAAGCAAAAATGTTAGAACACAATATCTACAGACATTGACTCAAGCAATATGTAATGAATACTGACGTATTTGTCTGAGTGGACTTTTAATAAAAGCTGTCACAAAGTGAATCTAGTGCTGGCTCAACTACTGATTGTGGACTTTGGGGAATGCTCCCCCCTCCTCCACACCTGTCTGCAGAATTCAGTGTATCTTGGAAATGAAGAATCTGAAGATGTAGTTGCATTGCAGTTAGTGTTCCCACCTTTTAGGCAGACTTTTTTTTTCCCCAGCAAAACTCCAGCTTAGTGAAGCTAATGTGCAGAAGCAGTGGTTAGAAGCGGCGGCTGGCAGTCATATGCTTGGAACTGTGACCTGGTGTCCTTGTGTGCATGTGTGTGTGTGTGTGTGTGTGTGTGTGTGTGTGTGTGTGTGTGTGTGTGTGTGTGTGAGAGTGAGAGACACTGACAGAAAATGTTTCCCCAGCCATTAATCAGACTCCTTTGGTTTGCATGCGATCTGGGAAGTGAGTTGTGATTTGTTATCTCATATTGTAATAAGTCTTATAGTAGTAATGCAGTAAACATCCCTTTCCAGAGGGGGGTGCTGATGAGTACCTCATTAGCATCCTTGAAAGGTTTACTCCTTAAATACCGTGTTTGTGGTCCAAAGATGAACAGTTATCATGCCAAAAGTATCTCTTTACCCTTGTTTCAAAACTGCAAACATGTTTTAAGGAAGAAATTTGATGAGGATTTATACATCTGATCTTAAAATTTGTCCCAGGAGTGAAAATCAGTGGCAGATGACATGAAAAAGAAATCCCTGAGTTTGAAGACGTCCAAATAATTAGTCAGAGTAAGATTTGCATTGCTCTGCTTAAAGGAACTGGATGCATGTTTGTTGTCATTGGAATGCGTAGATATATGCAATAACTCCTTTCTTTGGGTTTCTCTAACTCTTTATTTTATTTTCCTATGTCCTAGATTTTGAACAAGTCTTTATAGTAACAAATATTTTAAGTAAAACCTTCAGTATATACATACTAATGATACTGAGCTGCATACACCTCGCTATATTACAAAAAAAGGTTATTTTTAATCAAAACTATAAACGATCAAGGATGTCTGAATAATGCAACTGTTGCTAACAAGAGAAACAGTGGAAATGAAGTCCATGATGTCTGTATAATGGAGTTTTTCTCCCTGGGCCTCCGCTGAAACAGGACACTGCTCATTCGGACCTTCCTGGTAAACAAATGCCAAGAAGTAAATAAGTAAAATAAATGACCTTTAAATCAAGGCTGTCTGTAGATGTAGAGCATTGGCTAAAGTTTTTACCTCCTCTCATAACTTCTGTGTCATATTGCTAATGTTCAGCCTCTCCCTACATGATTTGCTGGTATATTATTTCTTATTCACACCTGTCCTTTCACCATCTTTATTTTTTCCAGTTCTCTTCTGTCTGTTTCCTTCCATTTTTTCCAGGATCCCTAATTCTTCCATGTATTACATAGTCTTACCAGCTGTTATTTTTATGTGATCGAGTTATCTATGTTTGCATTTTCCCTACTTTATCTTCCTGTACCTTTCTACATTTTGCCACTTGCCAGCTGACAATGCTGAAGTCTTTGTAATATCATCTCCTTAGCTCCACCCCTTCATGTAAATTTGCAGACACATAAATATGTCTTGTAAATGTTGCACATATTGTTATAAGTTCATATTTTTTCTGCTGTTACTTATACACCATTCAATTTTGGTCTTATTTACAAGCTACCTTAATATCTGAGCACTGTAGGTGGATTCAAAAGTAGCCATAAATATTATAATACTGACCTAGTTACATGTCTGACTTTAGTATTGTAATTCTTTGCAGCGTTTCTTGCTCACGGTTGTATACAAGTAGTGCTATGTACTACTTCTTTCTCCTGTCAATTACATATTTGCATTTTATTATTATTATATTTCTAGACTGTGCATCTTTCAGTGTTATTTTATGGACTTTCTTCATAGGGCCTCTGTGGAAAATGGACTTTACACTGCTAGAATTTCTTCAGTATTAAATGCACAAAACAAACAAATAATGCAGTCAAAATACCACTGTATGTGTCTAAAAATGACAATGTTAACATTTCTCCCAAGGGCAGAATCCCCCCTAACATTCCCAACATGGAAGAGAGTTTGCATTTGAATCCCCCTAACACACACACACACACACACACACACACACACACCATTTAACAAACCTTGACTTTGCTACAAATTTTAATAAAAAAGTTACCCTGCTTTTTAGTTGCATTACACAACTAATGGTCCCAATGAATCTACTGGATACCCTTAAGTGGTAACTAACATGTAAGCTGTGTGGCCTCATCTGCTTTTCACAGTTTAAACAATATGTTGACTCTATATTCTTTGCATATGTCACTCTTTGCCTTTATTTTACTATCATAGTGTATCAGTAACTTCTTCAGTATCCTGATATGTGGGTGACTGCTATGTTTTACTATTTTCAATATTTTTTGAATGGAAATGAAGTACAGTGAGAGATGTTATCCATGAGGGGAAAATGTATACTCAAAGCTCTCAACCTGTTAGGTCCGGAATCAAAGATAAAGCCAAAAATAATCACGGACGAAGGCCACAAGTCAGGACACTTCAAATATTGGTACCGTTGACTTAGAAACTTGACTGACTGAGAACTTGAACTAAGAAGCATTTTCGGAACTATAAGAAATCCATCACTGTAATGATTGCTATTATTAACTGAATGTAGCTTTTTTTCACATAAAAGCCAACTGTAATGCACCAGCCTTTTTTCACAGACACACATTTTAGGAGAGGAAAGAGCAAAATTTTGAATCCAAACCAGAGGTGTCCCTGATAATTTGTTGTACTTGAGAGGTGTGCGATATACTGGCAATGTGTTTTTCATTTGCATAATCTGATGTGGGACTTTTGCAAATGAGCATTTAGTTGTCTTAGGTTAGGTGAAATAGTTAGTAACGTATTGGGATTGTTGCCATAATGATTGTAGAGTTATGGGTCAGAGAATGAAACACTTCGCTGAGAACTGTCTAAATTTCTTTTCCTTACTCCTAGACTTTCTGCTTTTCCCGGTTAGGGTTCGCCACAGCGGAACTCCGGTCCGCTCATGATTGGCAGTGGATTTTTACGGTGCTGAGTTGCCAGCCCGATGCCCAACCTTCAAAGAAAGCACGCCCATTCACGCTCGCACCTACCTGCATATCTTTAGCATCACTCAACCGTAGGGAGGACATGCAGACTCCACACAGAAGGCGCTCCAGCTGAGGATTGAACAGGAGAACCTCTTGCTGTGAGGCAACAACGCTAACCGCTGCACCAAGATTATTATTTTGAAAGCTGAAAAACATTCCACCATATTTTAAAGTTTTTGATGGATATCCTTTTCCTGTTTTAATTTTGTCAGCAGCAAAACTTCTCCATTCTCTGCTGTTGTGTAACAGATGTGGCAGAGAACCCTACTTTGAAAAAACAGTGGTTGGTGCACACCTTCACACACACCACTAACACTTGACCAAAGTGAGATGCCTTCATTAGGTGAACTTGTCATCCTAAGTTTCTACAGAATGCATAACTGAAGACTTCTCTCCAGGTGGTGCTCTTGGAACAGGACCTTTACAAACCCTTCCCCTTGGGGAGAGTGAGGTAGCATTGGCCACTCTCTCCTACTCCCATCCAGCTGTCCCCTCTAGCACCTGGCTGTATCCCTACATGTATGTACATGTATTAAGATCCAGTAGATAAAACTACTTATTAACAGGGTTGAAATGAAGCTTTGGTTTCCTTGAAGTTGCATAGCTTGCAAGCTAGAAGCACCGTGCATCAAACCCACATCTTTGGATATATTTTGTCCAACATCTGTTATATTAACTTTGTGTCAGTGTCAAAAGGACATCTCATAGTTGCAGATAATGCAATGGCACACTTACCATTTGCATAGCGTTGTCGCCTCATAGTTAGACATTGCCCGTTCGATTCTCAGTTAGAGCGTCTTCTATGTGGTGACATGCGTGAATGGGCATTCCTTCGTTGAAGGTTGTGCATTAGGCTCGGCAAGCCAGCACGTAAAACTCTATTGCCAATCATTAGCAGACCGGAGTTCCGCTGTGGCGACCCCCTAACCGGGAAAGCCGAAAGACACAAACAAATCCATTTGCCAGTTTAAAACTTGAAGCAAAGATGCTGTGGACCAGACTAGCATTGCTTCAGCTTTTAGTTTCTTTAAAGGCAAAGTTTTACTCGAAAGGATGAGGATACTTTTAGTGTATTTACTTCCTGCATATTTTCCCAGGCCTTAGCATTTTTGTGCTGCGCTCATACCCTGGCAGCTGACAGTTGATGTCATTCTGTTTTCAGTTCCTCAAAGTGCACATGCCCCCAGCTACCTGCTTGCATAGACTGCTGAGCTGCACACTTCCTTTGCTGTTCATTTCCTCCAGCTCTATGCTTCCACTGATTTGCTTTTCTCTATCTTTAGGCTGTTTACAGCCAGCATTTCTTTAAAACTGAAGTTCCTGTTCCATCTTCTCTCCTTCCTTCAGGCTGTTTGTATGCAGACAGTGTGTAAACAAGCTCTTTGTTATTGCTGTTTCCAAACTTGTAGAAGTCACTGTTTTAGTATTATCTCATCTTTTGTCACGTGTATAATTAGCTCTGCTTCTTTACATGTTTGAGTTCACTGCAGGGCACACACACTGCCATTTGCTGGTGTTGCTATAACTGCATTCTCTTCTGGAGTGTTGTCAGCTCCAGTTTCTTTAAGCAGTGTACATTCCCAGATCTCTGCTTTTTTTTTTTTTTTACCATCTTATATTTCCAAGTGCACCATTGATTCATTTCCTTCCACTTCAGACTCCTTTATACAGTGCACATTCCCCAGCTGCGGGCTTCCTGAAATGCCAGACTCATCCAACGCTAGTCTTCCATTGAAGACACTTTCTCCACTTGAGAGCTCCCTGTGGTGAACTCTGGTTTCTGTCACTTTACATGACAGTTAGATCCCGCTCTTAGTTGTGTGTGCAGTGAATCAGCACCTGATGACAGTCTTTCCCACAAGTGCTGGCAACTTTCCCTGAGTTCTGGAAGCTGTTTCTGAGTAGCATTATAAAAACAACAGTGTTTGGATTCTGACATTCAGATTGTTTTGTTATGATTACCCGTTGTATTTTTGAATCAGAATGACTTGCAAAAGGGCAGTTTTATCTTCTCAGTGGATTTGACATTTGTTTAACTGTGTAACATCCTTAAATAGAAATGGACCAGCATGGTTAATTTGGAGTTAGACAGTTTTGAGTAAGGCGGGGGAGCAGTCATCCTTCAGAATTTAACAAAAGGAAGATTTATTTTAACTTTGTGTATAAACAACATTTGTTTGCTTCTCTGTGACTATTGTTAAATGTTCCTAAGGTACTCTTCTAGTTATGGTAATCTCAACAATGCCTAGAAATGTGCTTATCAGGAGTGCTTTGTTCCTATCAGTTCCTTTAGCATGTTGTGTCATGCAGTGATGCTGTAGCTAGTCTGATATGTCATCTATATATATATATATATATATATATATATATATATGGGTCCACTACGGAAGACCGAACACCCATATTACCGACACTCGGAATCCTGAGACCAGAACACCGAAGGACCAGATGATCGCAAGACCAGAAGCGCGAATTTCATATATATATATATATATATATATATATATATATATATATATATATATATTTACATCAGCCCCTTTGCTATATCACAAGCTCAGTAACATAATATCATTATCCACTGAGTTCTAATAGTTATGTTCATGACTTACCAAACGGAGACATAATTAGCTGTTTTACTGTGTGGTCAGTTGTTCTTATAATTTACTACTTCTGTCCCCAATAAGTCAACAGCAGTGTTTTACTTTTGAAATTGTCAGGGTAAACAAAGCCACAGAAACTACAAGTTTTGTCATTGCCACAATGCATACATAGTCCGCTTTACTGTACCACAGTCCTAAGTTAGGCCTTTGCTAGATGAAACTGCTAATATTACAGTAGCACAGTATTTGCTGAATTTGTGGGCTTGGGTACATACTATCACATGACGATGCAGTATGTTAAAAGGAATGAACATTTCCAGAAATGACTAAGGGTAAAACCTTACCCTCTGTAAATCCATGCATTTTACAATAAATTTGAAACATAGTAGTATACTGCATACCTCAAGATCTAGCAGGTTGTATCTAAAAAGGATCAGTAGAAGATTCTGTCTGTACACTAAACAAATGTTAATAAATATTCTTTTGCAGAGTTCTTGTACATAAGTTGTGGTAGTTAAAACCAGAAAAGTACCACAGATATATTTGCAAAATCTTCTGTATTTTGGGCTGTCTGGGAGGTTGTAGGAACATGACAGGCTATAAACTTGATATGACAGAGAACCACAGGGTTGTAAAACTAGCAGAACAGAAGCAGAGTAATTTAAGAAAATTACTAACAGGGAAAGGAAACAAGACAGAGTAACTGAAAACACACATCAGAATACTCTTCACATATGTCATTTTTGCAGATTGTGGGTTGAGCACTTTTTTAGGAAAAGAGGAGAGATATTTCAGTTACCAGTTTGTTGTAGGAGAGCTGGATGCCTCACTGCTACAGATGGATGTTAAACTCAAAAGTAGCAGTTTTTTGACATACCATGTCAGTGTAGTTTACTTAATTCTTTATTTATTGGCACTTTAATCCTACCCTTATACATTTTTAAACCTCTTATTCCTTGACTGTTTATTCATTTCCTACCCAGACTTGTCTTTGTTCTCATCTCTCTTACCCCTTGATACCATCTGTTTTTTCTCATTTTCTGTCAGACATTTTATGTACAATTAGGAAATGTATATCCATAAACCAGTGATTTCTGATTTTTTTTTTTTTTGTTATACTTCTGCTACTGTCAGTCCCCCTCCTCCTGTGTATCTAACTTTGATTCCAATTTTATTTTTCTGTCTCTGTCATCATCTTAATGTAGTTTGATGCCCAGGGACTCTTCAGTACCTTGTATTTTGTTTACCTCCATTTGGCCTGCCGTATGTCATGAAGGTCCCAACACCTTTTCCCTCTTCAAATCTCAGTTTCAAAAATATTTTTTTTTCATCCTGCATTGCATTGGGGAGACCAAACTCTTTCTGTAGATTTTAGTTTTTGTCAACACCAACAGTTTTACACTCTGAGACTCTGTTTTGCTGAAGTCACCAAAGTGCTGTAGAACACACACAGTAATGAAAGGGAAGCTGCTTTCAAAAGAGCTGCTTATTTTAGAAATCTTTATGTGAAGAACCAGGATGGATGGAGTATATTGCAATGCTGTACAGGCAAACTTGTAAGTACTGTTATTTTTTCCAGTGAAGTATTGCTGTTATCCCTGTAACTGTAGACAAATCTGGATAGTGTGGTGGAGCACCAGAGGTTTCTTGACATTACAAGTGTCAGTCGCAAATAACTAAGCAAAATTGCTATTCCTAACACCAGTGTTTTGAATATGTTGAAAAATCTGGCAGTTTAGCTTTTTTTGTCTAGAATAAGATTTAACTATGTCACAAAAAGATTTTTAGTATACCTCATTTAGCATAAAAGACATTATGTATTTGTGTATTTGTAGTTGACCATAAATCAGAGTAATTCATTAAAAAAAAAGAAATATTAACACCGTTTTCAGAGACTGTTTTAAGAAGCCAAGCTTCTCATGTTAGATATGAGTGAGTACAGAAACAAATTACCTTGTTTACTTTTATCTAGCCTATGTCACACTAAAGGTACTGAGAATGCATTGTGGAGAAAGGCAGATAGACTGAAGGATTAAATCCTATTAGTATAGAAGTTCCCATTATTTATTTTAGGGGTATTACACATTATAAAATAGTACTAGACAGTAATATCAACATGTTAGTTGTTGTTTGTCTTTCGGCTTTTCCCGGTAAGGGGTCGCCACTCCGGTCTGCTAATGATTGGCAGTAGATTTTTATGAAACACTGAGGTGCCAACTCGATGCTCGACCTTCAATGAAGGCATGCCCATTTACGCACACATGTCTTTCGAACGCTACCCAACCACGGGGAGGACATGCAGACTCCACACAGAAGGCACTCACAAGCCCAGCCAAGATTCGAACAGGAGAACCTCTTGCTCTGAGGTAACAACGCTACTGCCATACCACCGCAGCATCCCTATTGCGCAAAAATCAAAGTATATTGAAACATGCATTTTTTTTCTGTTTCTGGATTTTTTTTTTCCTTTATAGAGAGAACATGACTCTGGTGCAATCTTTGTATTAAGCCACAATGCTGTGTTTTTATTTTGATTTTGTAATTATTCCAAGGAAGCACGTGTGGCATGTATGCAGAATCACATCGTATAGTTATAGCTTCATTTAGATCTAATGCAGCAGATGTTACCCAAGGCTAAATTCATAAAGGTTACTACAAACTGTACACCGTCTGAATTCAAGCAAAACCCTACTGCAATGCTTGTGCTGTCTATACCCTGTATGAATCCAGCCTTCAGTTGTGTCACCATTGCAGAGTCTATACACAAAATGAAACCATCTTCCTATAAGGTGTGTGTATATTTAAAATCTGAATGCTTTTTCTGCTTTGGACTCCCTTTTAACATTAGATTTAAAGTTGTTGCATTCACCTCTCAGACTTTTTTTGTGTACCATTTATTTTATAAGCGTGTTGGGGTGGCTTCCTGGGAGTTTATATTCTCTTTATGATAGTGTACACTCAGCAGTACCTCATGCCTCACAGCTTTCTTTAGAGTGCGCACCACTTGCCTGTACCACACAACCTTGTCATATTATGTGAGTTTCTTGTACATCTGTGTGTGTACGTCTTTACCCATAACTGGACAAATAGTCTGCAGAGTAGTAACCTCATTTCATTTTCAAAAATTGTCGGTGATGAGATTTTAAATGCATGCAAGTGTGCATGAGTGCTGTGCTAATTTTAAGAACATCTTTATTATCCATTTATAAAAGTTTTGTTGCACTGACCATGGAAACGTGTGCTTGGTGGTTACATCTTTCATAAAGTTACAGAGTTGGCAGATTTCACTTCCAGTTTATTGTGTATACAATTCTGTAGTTGAATTATAAATAGCTTGCTTTTAATAACTGGCAAAATTGAAACCTCAGCCCTGTTAGTTTGAAATTCATGAATTTCTGTGTAGTGGCATTAGTTTGGGGTCAGAGACCCAAGTGCGCACTTTGTTTGCATCTTGTAATGGGATTTTTAAAATAGCTCTTGGACATCTGTTAACTTAACACAAACTGTCCTGTGGACATTGCCTTCTGACATTGTTTCATTAGGTCTGCCAAACTGGCAGGCTGTTTTTATGGGTTTCAGGTCTTTTTTTCCTGTCTCCATGCCCTGAAGTACTTGAAAGCACTAAGTGCCATACGTCACCTAATCCTCCTACTGGTCATCAGAAGTGTGCTATGTGAGCAGACAGAGTGGACATCAGAAGTGTGGTATGTGGGCAGAGTGGACATCAGAAGTGTGGTATGTGGGCAGAGTGGACATCAGAAGTGTACTATGTGGGCAGACAGAGTGGACATCAGAAGTGTACTATGTGGCAGAGTGGACAAGCTAGTGTGGAAGTTGTGCTAGGCCTCAGACTAGGATACACTTGCAAATTACTGTTAAGTAAGTTGGCCCAGTAGGTGGGGGGTAAGGGATCTTATACTAGAGAGATGTGCCCCAAATCAAGAGGAGAAGGAAGGGAAACCACAGAGTCTTTCACTGGTAGCAAAATTTTAGAGACATGAGCCTTGGTAATGTATTCTGTCTGGAATTTTCAACGAGTGATCTACCAAACCTCCTGTAACATAGGGACATTGGATATATGCAAATGACCCTTATGAACAACAGGTGCTTCAGCTGTATGGTGATTTGGATTACCCATGACTTTTACATTTAAAGTCGTTTAATGGACAATTTCAGATAAATAAAACCAAACCCCACTAACCATGGATATACATATTTCAACCTTGTTTTGATCAGTTCAGTATGGGATAAGCAGAGTGTTTGACTAAGCATAAAAAACACAGGGTTGTTGTACCAAGCTGCTGTCCATTATTATTAGGGTGACTGCAAAATATCCCAACAAACAAATTAAAACAGAGAGTTAGAAGGTCACATTGAAAAAACAATCAGTAAAAACTAAATGAAAACTCCAGCCAAGCTAGAACTTCCAATGAGTGACCTCCCAAACCTCCTGTAACAGAGGCACATGGGATATATGCAAATGACCCTTATGAACATCAGGTGTTTCAGCTATATGGCGATTCTGATTGCCCATGACTTTTACATTTGAAGTCGTTACAAGGCCATAATATGTATATCCATGGTTATTGGGATTTGGCTTTATTTGCCTGAAATTGTCCATTAAAACAACTTCACATGTGGAAAGTAATGGTTAATTAGAATTGCCATATAGCTGAAACAGCTGATGTTCATAAGGGTCATTTGTATATATCCCATGTTCCTCTGGTGAAGGAGGTTTGGGAGATCACTTATTGAAAGTTCTAGCTTGGTTGGAGTTTTCCTTCAGTTTTTACTGATTGTTTTTTCAATGTGACCTTCTAACTCTTTTTTTTTTTTTTAATCTGTCTGGAATTTTAGTACCAAAGTTAATCAAAATACATATATTTTGAGTTAGTGATTCTGGGTGATAGGAAAGAGGGCTATGCAGATGCTTTCCCTTTGCCTGAAATATGTTTGGAAAGTCTTTACACAGCTTGGACCTTTTAGCTAAGCAGTAGTGCTTCATTGATATTTTAACTGTATTAATGAGGTGTTCATAAAATTATCAAAAGCTATGTGTCTCTGCAATAAACTCTTATTTATTATTAGCAGAAATGTGAACAATCAAGTTATTTGAAGAAAGATAACAATGAAAGGCTCTCACTGTATGTTAAGTGTGAATGTTTTATTATAGTCAGGAGAAGGAAATTCAGTAAAGAAGAGAAAGAAACACTGGGAAGAATATGCAGAAGTACAAGCAGACATATTAAACAAGGAATGAATTATACTAAAAATTTGTTGAAAACAGGGAAGTTTACCTAATATATATTTTTACCCATTCTGTAGAAAATTGACAAATGAATTACTGAAATATGAAGATGATGAGTAGGTTCCACATGTGCCAGATATATTACAAAGTGACATATTTAAAATAGCTATAGAAATGAGTGATCATATAAGGGGTATTAGTGAAAATTTACAAATAAGAACCTATACAATGTAAGTAGATATATGGTTATCCTGAGAAGGGAAGATATTTACAGTGATGTGTGAACATTTTAAACTACATGAGAGGAATTAACTGGTTGACTTGGCAAAGCTGCATGCTAGAGGGAAAATGTGGAAGAATAAAATAAACATTTTCTGTAAAACTGTAAGTAAAAAAATAGCTTTTTGTGTATGAATATTAATTTATGGCATAAGGTCAAAGATACATAAAGGAAAAAGTTATTCATTTCTTTTTAAACAGAGTGCTCTTGGAACTGAAAAAGAAAATGTACTTTCTTGTAGATGGTTTGTAAATTGGACACAGGAAACAGTTATGTTGCAGAAGTAATAATCTGCATGGAAAGAAATCATAGGAAACCTGTATTAAATGTAAAAAGCAAGAAACAGAAATGGATAAGAAATATGTGTGAACTAACATGTCTTTATAGTAATCAGAACAGACATTTGCAGTGCAGTGATGTTTGAACCGTATCATTTGCTTTAGTAAAAGTCTCCCCACCTAGGAGCTTTCGCCTCCATCTTTGCTACAGTCTCTTAGTGTTGCATGTCATGTTAAGGAGGGCTGAAAATACCTAGCTACCAATCAGGTGATCACTGGCCAGGTCACAATTTTCTCTCTCTGTCATCTGTTTCAGGCTGGAACCATGTTCACAGTACAGCTCCATCTGTCTGCGCACCTTGTGACTCACCATGCAGTGGGTAGGGTAACCAAAGGAAAGGAAGTTAAGAGTTACATGTTCCAGGCATTTTCAATAAAAGTAAATTTTTTGCTGCTTTTAGTTTGATTGGGTATATTAAGCAGATATGGTGCTGCAGTAGCATTGTCGCCTCACAGTAAGACGCTGACGGGTTCGACTCTCAGCTAGAGCGTCTTCTGCATGGAGACATGCATGAATGGGCATACCTTCGTTGAAGGTTGTGCGTGAGGGCTGGCAACTCGGCACGTAAAAATCAACTGCCAATCATTCCCTAACCGGGAAAAGCCGAAAGACACAACAACAACAACTGTAGGCTCAACAAAGGAAAGCACAGAGTCATGGGAAATAGAGGTCCAATGTGATTGCATAAATTAATATTCATTACCAAGGGGTAATGTAAAGGGTAATGTGGGCAGAGTAATTGGGCCACATTCTCAGAAATCACAAATAACCAAATGTGATAGTGGCATCTCAGCACACAGTGTGTGTGTGTGTGTGTGTGTGTGTGTGTGTGTGCGCGCGCGCATATATATATATATATATATATATATACATATATATATATATATATACATATACATATAGATAGATATACGTATATACACATATGTGTGTGTATGTGCGTGCACAGAATATTATTTAAGGTGTAGAGCCTTTTGAGAAAAAAATAATGACTTAATTTCCTGTGTTGATACGGTAAAACAAGTAGCCATGCTTCTCAACCTTTAAACACAAGAAATCTTGACAAAGCCAAAAGAAAACAGGTACCAGTTTTTAGTATTGCTCATATAAACTTAGAATGTTGCTAGAACAATTTTTGCATTAGCATACATTTTCTGAAGGATATGAAGTCTGAAACTTTAATCTGTGTCGTTATTTATAGTGACTTCAATCCTCAGTGATTTTCCAATCACAAAATGTATGAGGAAGAGACCAAAAATGTGAGGTAAAAATCTGGACATTATGTGAAAATCTGGCAGGTTGAGTTGTATGTAAGCAGCTGATAATGGCCATTTTTAAGTGCTCAGCACAAAAAAATGTTATATGCTTGCATGCAGCTTGATGTAAAATTGCACCTTGTTTATTCCCGTGTTGTCTTCATTCCATGCATAAATGCAGTGCATTTTTTATATAAAATTGTGTTTACAGACTTTTTTAACTTCTTGGACTTGCATTCATGGGCATTATCTTGTGTTGTTAGATGACAAAGACTTAAGTAAGACTGAAGTGTAAAACATTATCACTAGACTAATCATTTATATAGTGCATATGTGTCCTATTTTCTGCTTAACCTTAATAACCTATTCACATTTACAAGTGGTGGGATTGTAGGATTTTGCGTCTTTACCTTTGATAAGCATGTTTTCCAGTGCTGCATCTGGCTTAACTTTGCAATTCCTGACCATAGTTATCCTTTTAAAAAGAAAGCATATTATCATATCATGATGCATGTATTACTAATGTTAAAGCATCTCTGTAAAGACTAGTACATATATTGCTTTGTTTTTGAATTTGTGCTACCTCAAAATGACTTGATGAGAGCTGCCATGCTTATATGATTTTCTTCCTTTAGCTAAAGGTGCTGCCTTGCATAAGTCACTCCGTCTCACCACAGTAACGTCTGCCATTCCTTTTGTGTTGTCATGCTGCAGGTAGCCAGAACAGGACTATTATGAAAAGACTGTGTATGTTTTTTTTTTCAGTAACTTTCTTTGATTTTGAGATTTGCCACCTTCTGAACAGACTTGTGTGGTACCTTTCTGTTTCACCTTCACCATTATATTCTCTAAATAAGTTACTTATGTTAACAGTAGCAGTTTAGCTGAAGTGTTTTCCCTCAACTCATTCATATTGTTTGCAAGAGGGATCACAATTTTGTACATCTTTTGGTGCGGGGTTATTGTGGCAACTCAGCTAGCTTATTTCATACTGATTGATGTTTTGCTGTTGAACTTGAGAAAGATTTGTGCAAGACTGCATCCTCAGATGCATTTGTGGCCTTAATGGGAAATAAGATAGGATTGAAAACACTATGGTTGTGTGGGATTTTCCGTGGCATAAAAATCTTAAATTTAATTGGGAATGAGATGTTGGAGATGGGGAAACAAATTCTGAAAGAGCATATCACAGCATAATTCTACATGGTTTGCAAAAAGGAAATAATGATGTAGAAATGCCATAAAAGTGAAGAATCTGTGCCATAGAAATGCCACAAAAATGAAGAATATGTGCCATAGAAATGCCACAAAAATGAAGAATCTGTAATATAGAAATGCCACAAAAATGAAGAATCTGTAACATAATTCATTTGTTTATGATGCTATGAAGCTCCCTTTGTTGTGTGGAATGTATACTTTTGGAAGAAGAAAACATGTCTTTAGGGTATAGCTGCCCTTTAATTGTCTCCTTGTTCATATGTTATACCACGGCTACACACACAATGGAATAAATCCTACAAGAATTAGAAAAGAAAGAAAATAATATTGATGATCTTTTGTTTTATTTATTTGTGCATCTGTGTTTCTTAATCTGTATTTGCTTATCCCCCAAGCAAGTTTTGGTTTATATATGTTCATTGTGCCTAGTATTTTTAATAACGGTACTTTATAATAGCCGTACCTGCTTGGTATAACCTTTTTATGATTTCAGCTGGTTCAGCCATGTACCATTGTGACACCCACTTTATTCTCTTTTTTTAACTGCTGCTTATACTATAGCACAAGTACCAGCTATTACTCTAGCAACTGAAGCTGGTACACGTGGCAGACTCCTACAGGATTCTGGCAACATCCCGTAACACACTTACCAAGTGAGTCATGTAACCTTCCTAGTAATGTTATGCTGCTCTGAAAGCAGGATTTTAATGGAATTTAATTGCTTAGCAGAAGCATCGATAAGTATGCCGTCTGTATTAGCCTTGTAATTACATAATAACAGTGACTGGCTTTGTTTGTGGCTTAAATGATAAGGAATTAGATAGGAGCTTGTAGCAAGTCGAGTGAATGTATGAGGCCACTCATGGAATTTTATTACTAGTCCACGAATGGACATGCCTCCAGAGTACTTATAATGGTACACAGTAGTATTTTTCATAAGTTAAGATTTACGAAGCAGTCACACAGCTGGTTGAGTGAAAATGTGTTCTTGGGTCACTGAAGAAAGTATATATGTAACTTTTTTTCTTGTTTCTGTGTTTTGTCAGAGGTTAGTCGTCCTGCTACCGAGAGAACAGAGGCCCACTTATTGAATTATTTAGCTGCTTCTAAGTAAGCAACTCAGGGCTGTTCAAAACATTCTTTGTGCTATCTTCATACTCATAATTTAACTATTTATTTATTCTGAAAGTTGCTTCGTCAACCATTTGGAGGTTAGCAAGTTGGTTACAGTTTCACTAGATATGGATAGTATATAAAAGGAAATGTGGTGGAGGGAAAGTACCATATCAGTGATAAAGCGTATCTGCGATTAATTACTTATTAGTGCTACAGATGAAAGAAGTTAAAACACTTTTGACCTTGTTGCAGATCTGTGGAAAACCAGCTGAATGTTACACAGACACCCATGTAATTACCTCTTGCTTTTATGTAATAATTGAAATGGTAGCTTGAGGTACAGATTTACGTCCTGTTATCCATAACCTTTTTACCAATGTAACGGATAAAACTGTCTTATGGCACAACAGACACCACTGCTATTTCTCTCCACTGTCTATATTGAAGTTATTAAATAATGAGAGACATTCAAGTTTCAGGCTTCCTATCCTTCATGCTAATGCAAAACCTGGTGTTCTACCAACTTTCTAAGTGTATAAAGAGGAATATTTTAAATCTGTCTCTGATTTTGGACCTTTGCCCCCCTCAGTATTTTTGACTTTATCCAGAATTCTTGCACTGTGAGGTCAACAGGTATGGCTGCGTCATAGTTTAAATTCTCAGATGTAAATACTGGAAATATAAAAAATGGACATTGATAAAATACTTTAATACTAAGGAAACTGATAGAAGCTGCAGAAAGATATATGTCTGCATGGGATAGGAGCATATGGCTACATCTGAAATCAGTTAAAAACGATGTCAGAGACAAAAAGCTTCCATTTCCCAGTTTTTTTCATCTTTTACGAGTACATGTAATTACAACTATAATGGAAGTACTTCTAGCATATTAAATGAAGAACACACAGTAGCAGTTGGTAAAAGAGAGGGTAATGGACAGAAACCAGTTAATACAGCATTGTTTTGTTACCTAGAAGTTGTCATGACAACTTAGTAGATCTCATGTTTGAAACTCGAGAGGTTTTTGAAACTGCTGTGCGGGGGTGGGAACACAATGTTGATCTTAACTGGTTTCTTCTTCATTGGAGAGGTGGGTGTACCAGTTCAGAGAAGTTTTTCTCTGGCATATGTTCACCCTGGCATTAGATTTTACATCCTGAAGTTCGTCTACTCTGTTTTGCATATACACGTGTATCTGCATGCGTGTATGTGTAAAATCCGTGGCTGTTACTTGTTGTGGCCATGAGCTTGTGCACGTCATTTAACTGTAATTATGTTTCTGATGGGTAGATAGTATTTTTATTTTCTTGTTTGTGTTTTTTGTCTGCGTTTTTTTTTTCTTTTAGGATGTATCAGGGCTTTTGGATTATGTTTCTCTGATTATGTTTGCATTGCTAGTCAACATTACACTGTACCAGTGGATGCATTCAGCTCTGTTACTCTGCTTACTACTGTCTTGGCTAACTAATGTTTCCTGACATGTGCAATTACTTTTAGTACTCATTCTAGTGGTACCACTGGTGGTATTTCATTTTAGACTGCAATGATTCCTGGCCGCTGTGGCAGTGGGTGGTGTCAGTTCAATGACAGGCTGAATCAATTCAGTGCAGTTTTGAGTGAAAGTAGTATAGGTTCATAGGTTGGTACTAGGCTATCGACCCTAGGGCTTATACAAGCCTAGCCATAACAATTCCCTGGATATTTC
Source organism: Protopterus annectens (assembly GCF_019279795.1). NCBI lineage: Eukaryota > Metazoa > Chordata > Ceratodontiformes > Protopteridae > Protopterus > Protopterus annectens. The sequence goes on along the minus strand of NC_056742.1, from coordinate 323,460,457 downwards.
TTCACACAATATTTACTTCTCTGAATCCCTGTCTAGCAGGGCGACTGACATATATATGTATATATATATATATATATATATATATATATATATATATATATATATATACATATATATATATGTATATATATATATATATATATTTATACACACACACACACACACACACACACACACACACTGTTAATTCTGTAAAGCACTGTCAACACAGACGTGTTATCCACTTTTGGGCAAAGATGGTGTGGTCTAAAGTAAAATATCTCCCATACTGATATACAAGTATTGTATAGATGGGCCTTGACAGTTTTACCTGCATGTAGTGCACTTTCTGTGAACAACCACCAGGAACTGTTTTTTTCATGGATACTTTTTTCTCAGCATTTTGTGTTTTTTTCACATAATCTTACAACATAATAAAGTACATAAAGTAATAAGCAAAATAACATTTTATATTTGTTCCTTTATGATTTTTGTCAATGCATCATAACAATTTTGTCATTTTATTAAGATATGAGTGCACATTTGGTGTTTAATTACACAGTTGTAATATGAAGCTAGAACTACAGAAAACATATATGTTGGGTGTGCACGTCACAGTTAACTGAGTTTGTACTTGAAACAGCAACTTGAAAACTAGTTCCCACTTTATTTATTTATTTGGCCACCATGTTTCAAGGTATTTTTCATATTTTTATGTTGTTTTACTTTTTATGAGTCTGTACATTTCAGCCCTTTTTATATTAGCTTGTTGAATAAAGAGAGGAGACAGTCATTCAGCACAACATGTGATATTTAAACTCCTTAACTTTTCTTACAAGAAGGCCGTTATAACTGAACCAATTCCCAGTTTACACATATGTTCCAGTCTTTATCTCGTATCACTTTTAGTAGATACCTGTAATCATTTCACATTTAAAGAGGAAAAAAGAAAAAGAGAAGAGAAGGTGCTAGGTTAATAACAGGACGTGACTTAGTATTTAAGGGTTCTGTTACTGTGAGTTGATGGGCTTGCTGTGATTTACACAGATGTCTGATAAAGCAGATGCACTATTTTATTTTGTCTATCAACATTTTGAATTTATAAGAGCAAATATTAAGTATCTGTCCCTATAGTATGTCCATTAAAATAAATGTTTTGCTTTTCTTCTATATAATAAATGCATGGATATAATTTTCATTAGTGTCCTGCGGTGTTTCTTTAAGTCGGTGTAAAATCATCGCACAGTTTGTTACAGAAGGGGTCTAACAACCTGCCACCATCTGCCGTAGAAAAAGGTGTGGTCTAAACTAAAATATCAGTGTACCACCTATGTTTGCAACTGAGTGGGTGTGCGCAACATCATCAAGATCATGTTTGCTAATGTGATAATGCATTCTGAGTGCTAGAATTATAATATGACATTTTAGGGATTATGGTATCATTTGCAAACAGACCAAAAACATGGATGGCATTAATGAACCACATAGCATGTTCAGAGAATCCATGAAAGAAACTGTTTATTTTCATAGAAACTGCAGGTCCCTGCTTTGTATGAGTTTACTGAATAATGTCATGTGTTCACCATTATGAAATGTTTGTGCGATTAAGTATTACCTGTTACCTTTGTGTGTACTTGTGAGCTCTGTCTGAATCTTTAAAATGAATCTGCAGAAATTTGCTTAGATTGGGGGGAGTGCTGTGGAAGATGCAATCATTCCTTCTGGTGGTAGCAAAATGTCTGCTATATTCTCACTGTTAACTAACTACTCACTGTGTCCTACCTCCAGCAAATTTCAGTTGTTTATATTTTGTTTTTGTAATTCACAAACACACCCTAGTTGGCTAGTGGGAGCTTTTTTCAAGCCAAATCCGAACTGCTTACAACAGCACAATATTACAGAGCTTTGGGATGCTGCCGCAGTGTACATTATGACATTAGAGGCAAAATGAACTACAAATAGATTGCATATCCATTAGTACAGGCAGATTACAGCTGTATTAGACAACAGTGTCTGAGGCATTGTCTTTATGTACAGAAAACAGGGCTGATGAGTTCATTTAATGGAAACAAACCATTAACCGTCTAGTATTAGGTTAAACAGATTTTCATAACTCAGAAAAATGGAAGGAGAATGTTACATTGTCTCATCTGGTTGTGGCGGATGGCATGCACTCTATCAACATTTCATACTTATGTGCTCACACACATACCCACTCACATGATATCGTCCTGTCGTATTCACACACACACAAAACTGCATTACCCTTTTAGAGACAGCAGGGCATATTTTCACTCTGATCATGAGTCTCTTCAGCATAATCCACTTTAGAACTTCTAGGGATAATCCTTCAAGCATAAAAAACAGGAAGCACCTTCTGTAATCAAATGTGTCTGGCTTTTTTTGCTTAGTGGTTGCTTGGCTTTTAATTTGTAATGCATTTTTTGCACTGAAATTTGCACAAAAATTTATATTGTATGAAATTTTAAGTTAAAGCTGAAACTCCACCAACAGTTTCTCAATATTAGAGAATGATTCCAGCAGCAATTTTCTGGAAACAAAACCTTTAGAAGTACCACTTTCTCTAAGAACATGTCGAGAATAAAACTAAAACTTTAACCCCAGTGTCATTACTGTAGGAGAAAGTGTGATGTGTGTCCATAGACTTTAATGGGTGCACCACCATGCATGCATGGAGATGCATCCGTTAAACTTAATGTACACACTTCTCTGTATATCCCTATGGTGATGTTATCGAGAGATTTAGACAATTTACATAGGCCGTGGTTTAATTAAAAAGTTTACAAAGCTTTAAAATGGCTCAAATAAATAACAAGGGAGATAGGTACAAAGACATTGTGGCATTTAACTCAGTAGATGCCACAGTGCAGCTGCCGGGATGACAGAGAAATGTTAAGCGTGCTGGCACTCTGAGCCTATAATTTGCAGGAATGTTAGGAGTGGAAGGAGACAGAGCCTTTGAAATGCACTGCATTCTGTGAGTTCAAGCTTCTACTCCCTGTGGAAGAGCTAGTGGAGACCCATAAGGGTTGTATAGACCTGCTGCCATACATTGTCCTATCATAGCATTGCATGTATGTCCACAGACACTTTGCGCATCAAACAATGAAAAGCAATGGGTACTTCTGTGTTAGCTGGATGACCTGGCGACATGCTCCCCTGTCTATCAGAGGTCTCTGAAGAAATGTGTGCTTCCTTGAGTGTGCACCCGATAGGAACTCTTTGCCCCTTTTTCTTCATTATGAAAAAAAAAGTTATTTCAACTGCACTGGGGCAGCTTAGAGTTGGAGAAGAAGACTGGAGCTGTACAAAACATGCTGTTTTTATGAAAGAGGTAGTCAGGGATGAATAACTTAGATAAAAGGCAAGGAAAGAAAAAAATATAAACCTGTTAGCATAGCTACCATAGCTAACAGCTAATAACTGGACCTGTTGGCACAGTATGGTTTCAGGTTGTACCTTAAAGTTTAAGAGGCTTTAAGCAAAATATGACATTTAGATTCTAAACTGTTATATGACTGCATGCAGCTGACTGAGATAGTGAGTGTAGTTCAGGTTTAGTCCTATTTGTCAAATTGCCATTTTTTTATTGAGTTTGCCCTTCCTACGCAAGTGGTACATTCCTCGGTTTTAAGGGAATCTGCTGTACTACTTTGGGGATAAAAAGTGAGCAAATGTGAATTTGCTCTTGATATTTAAGACTGACTGTTCCCTGTAGTTGTCAGTGCAAACATGTAAGCCTTTTAATTTGTGAACAGATGTGTGTCTCTGCAGAATTCTACCTAACTTACTTCCGAGTTTCATATTGGAGAGCATGTACTAATACTGGAGGGGCGGGGATACAGCAATCCATAAAGCAAAAGAAGGGTACAAAGACAGAAGCAGCCCCATATACAGTGTCCCTACACAACATCAGTAGATTCTTCATAGGTTCATGGGTTCATACTAGGCTATCTGCCCTAGGGCATTTATAAGCCTAGCCAGAGTGTATGTGGCTTACACCACCACTTAGGATGAGAATACTACGCCCTTTTAGGGTTTAGTTTACTATGCCTCTGTCTAGTAGTGACACAGAGATGACCCCCGGGGTAAACTTACGATCTCCCATCCACTCGTCGAGATTTCTCTTGAATAGAGTCAGTGAGGAGCTCTGCCTAACATGGACTGGGATTCTGTTCCAGAGTGTAGGGAGCCTCTGGGTTATGAATCTGTCCCTCCAGCACGTTCTATTTATTTCTGTGTTGAGGTTTAAATCACTTGTTCTTGTGGCTCTGATGGATTTGGATTTTCTGAGGTGTACCTCAACTCCTTACATGGGTTTCATAGCAGCTGGTGGAGAATTGAGAAGGTTCTGTTTTACTAGAGAATTTTGGTGGTGAAAGTTATAGTGAAGAAAAGGGAACACAAGTATACTGTTTGACAGCATCTTACTAATTTTGAGAAAAACAGGCATGAATTTGGAAGGGAAAAAAATGCTTAAAATACATTTCATATTGACAGTTGTTTTATATCAATCTTTTTTTTTTCGCTGTGAAACACATGAAAGTGCAGTAATATTCAAAAAGTCTTTGATAATTTATGCCATTGTTCACTAGCAGGTCAGAGTGACCAAGGTTATAAATGTTGTTATGATAGTGAACTCATACAGGCTAGCATGGGTTCACATCCCACTACCGATGCTATCTGTCTGCATGATAAGGGACAAATAATGTAGCTTTTTGACCTTTTTTAATTGACAAGTCTTTCTCATGTAAAGTTGAGTGAATAAACCTTTATTGAGTGAGGTGATGCAATTTAGTAAGCTGCATGCTTAGGAGAGTCTGCTACAAAGCAGTTTTAAAATATTTCGCATGACTCTGATTTTTTTATTTGCTTATTTATTTATGTGTTTATTTTTACAAATTTAAGATTATTATTTTTTGTAACCATTTCAAGGTTATTAGCAATTGGGTAACATTTTGGTGTATCCCCTGTCTCTTGGTTATAGCACTGCACTTTGGGAACTACAGAAGTACATTTAATTGTATTTAAGTTGTATTTAATTGTATTTAAGTTGGCTTGTTTTCCTTTTCTTTCTTTCTATCCTTTTTTATGGAGTAGATTGGTAAAACTCCTGTTGGATAAAAGTTTCTTAACTTCTTTTTAGATCATTCTTCGTCACTGGCACTTGGGGAACTGTCAGTTGGCAAGACTTTATAATTTGAAATATCAGCACCCCCCCAACAGTGTTGGTTTATGGCCACCCAAGTTCTGTATTAAAGTTTGCATAAACTGCATAATTAACCTCAGTTAACTCTATACTAATTAAGGATTAGACATTTCACACATTCTTATTCAGATTTCATTCAGAGGAAACCTAGATGACACTCAATCAGCCTTCATCTTATGCGCGACTGTCCTTAGTGACTTCTAGAAAGCATTTGAGTGTCTGTGCCTGATTGAGTGAGTGAGTAAGTGAGTGAGATGAAGGCGAAGAGACCTCCATCTTTATTGAGCTAAGTGCTGTATGGAAGCTTGTTTTGAAACAGGTGATTAGCATATGAATAATCGTTCATGGCATTGTGTTAGGGGAGCTGCTTAGGGCAACCATGGGAAGTCATTCTTTTGAACTCAAGAAAGGAGGTTTGTATGTCATAACCTAGGCACGTTTTTACCAAAAGTAGACCCCCATCAGAGTGGTAGAGACTTCCAAGTCAAAAAAAGAGGATGCAGACATTAATATACTCTCACATCTACATACATGCTTATCCTAGCATATATAAACACACACACATCGTTGTATTTTTGAATGTAAGACGTTATCTACTTGGCACACTGTGCAACTATGATGTAGGCTGTAGATTCTTGTGCTGCAAATCTGACTAATTCTGTTTTGGTTACTGTTTCTAGAATTGCTGTAGCCTTGATAACATTTAACCATCTATTTTTCATACATTTGATTCCGTATAACATAATTTAGAGTCCTTGGAGTTTTAAATTTGCACAAAGTTGGGCTTTGTCTGTGATGAGATAATTGCAACAGCTTGTATCATTGTGGTATATATTCACAGAGCAGACTTTAAAAGAGTTATGGTGATTTTGTATTTTAAATCTGTAAAACTGTCCCACTGATTCAGTTTTGTTGGTGCTTCTGCTGTGAACGTAACATTTATTGACAGCATTTTGCAAGTAGTTTTGTTAACAGTCTTTCAAAAAGTCCACTTGATGGATGAATGAGTAAGTTATTAGCTTTAAAGGTAAGCAAAGGGGTTGAGCATGTTGACATCTCTTTTAAAATGTAAGGTTGAATAGGCATGTTGAGGGTTCTGCAGCCATTTAGGAAGGCATGATTAGATTTTGAGTTTCTTGTTTGGTCTAGTGGGGGAGATGGATTTTTGGTACAGTATTAGAAATGGTTCCTTTAGTTAGAATGACAAAGACTTCTCACTATGGAGAACATAAGTGATTGTGAACTGGAGATTATTGCTGGTCTCTATTATGCTGAAAATTAGTTCTGGAAAATAACCAGCTTGTAGATCACAGAATATTAGTTTGTGATTGTATTTGATATGCAGTTCTGTTTTGCATGTTTTGACAATTCCGGGATCAGTTTTCATAGTGCTGTTCCCCAGCTAGTGTCATTCTCCTTAAGGATTATTTTATCCATAGGGAGTATTTTATCCATAGGGAATATTTTATCACTGTAATTTCTAATGTGTTATTTTTTACTTTACCTTTACAGCTCCCTAGCTGGCCTGCATTCTGGGCAACACTGAATTGTCTATAATCTGTGACTTTACCTTCCCCCCAAAGCTGCATAATCCTATCCCGCTGAGCACATCTTTCACTTCCCGACTCTTCTGAATAGTCCCTTTTTTACACTTGCAAACAAGCTTTCTTGAAAGACGAAAGTGTGCAGAGGAAGCTATGCTGAGCCTTGCCTCTCACACAGCTGGAAAGTGTCACTCCCTCCCTGTACTGTGCATCAACAAAATTTAGTGACTAGATCTTCTCTTATGGTGGGGCAGCACAGTGGCGCAGTGGGTAGTGTCATTGCCTCACAGCAAGAGATTCTGTGGTTCAGTTCTCAGCTGGGGTGCCTTCTGTGTGGAGTCTACACATTTTCCTTGAATTCACTTGGGCTTCCTCCGGTTGCTCTGGTTTCCTCCCACATTCCAAATAAATACAGTAGGTGGATTGGACACTCTAAAGTGGCTATGTGTGTGAGTGTGTGTGCAAGTTTGTGATGTGGAACAACTACTGTGACAGGGCTAACCACTCGGCAGTGTAAACCTTGGCTGTAGATGATTGTCACTATTGAAGTGACATTTCAATCTCATGCAAAAAATGGGAAAAGGAGGCTGTGGATGCATGGTTGTGCATTGTGTGTCCTTATTGATTATTTACCTGCCCTGCCAGGTGTCACCCAGTCACCAGTGCTCATACTTGAACTCTGATCCTTGTTAAGCTGCAACATCTGGTGTCACTGTTTTCTACGTAGCCGGATCAGCATAAATCGAAGGTTTACATATGCTTATGATTCCATGGAAGAGCAGTGTGCTGTTTGCCATCTTCAGACATTGAAGTGATGAATTCAGAGGCAACATTAGTCTGATAGTTTAGCTGTTGAGTACCAACGAAACAAGAATTAGCTTTGTTGATAGGTAGTATGGGAATTGGCAAAGTGGCACTGTATGCTGCTATCAAATCCTTTAATAAAGTCAGTAAACTGGCAGACAGGTACTGCTTACTGAGAAGTTGTATAATTGTTGATATTATATGGATTGGGTAAAAAAAGAGCAGATCTTATAAGACCAGAAGGGTCAGTGCGGCTAAAGTAGGCACTATATTATAAGGGCTGTATGTAAACAGAGCAGTCATCATAAGCAGGTTGTTTTAGTACTGTTAGTATAAGGACTTTACAGAGACAAATATTACAGCATGTATGTATAGTACAGAGGCTGTACATTGAGAGAAAATAGCCAACTTCATTAATAAGTGTTGTCCTTAAAGGGTTTGTATATAGGCAGACAAGATGGATGGCAGTCATTAAACAGGTGCTTAGAGGACAGAGGCTGTACAATAACAGACAAAACAACCAGCTTGCATTAATAGGCAGCGGTTGTACAGCACAGTGGTAAGGAAGTCTTAATAGATGCCAGTGTACCTCTCAACTTATAGTTCAGGAATCAGGGACAGAGCCACAAATACTGTGGCAGGACAAAGGCTCAAGGTCCGAGACAGATTTTAAATATTGCTGTTATGTACTTAGAATGTTGCTAGAATAACAAGGTTTGCATTAGCATACATCTTTAAGTCTGAAATTCAAATTTGTACCATTATTTATTTATTTATTATTTCAGTTTGATGACCGGGTAGGTCCACTGGGCTCAGGGAGCCCATTTTCAGTGGAGGCCCAGGGAGAAAAGCTCTGCATTACGTAGTGATTATACACAGTTATTCACATAAAAATCAAAATTAAATGAGATAAGAATATATACACAGTTATACACAGTTGTTCACATAAAAATCCAAATTAAATGAGGTAAGAGCACAATTAAGTAAGATTGTGTTATACAGTGTGTTCACAGTTACAGTCAAAGTAAAGAAAAACACAATTCAAAAATGGTTAAGAGTCAGAGAACAACATAAATTATATGGTTTAATGGTGTCAAGCATTTATGAAGGTATGATATAGAGTAGGAACAGGAAATTTATTGAGAAGAAATTTTGGGTGCAGAATTTATTTTAAGCTAAAGAACAGGAATAAGTTGTTGCAGATTATATTTTAAGCTAAAGAACTTAGAAGGTTAGAAGTTCCCAGCTGAGGAACAGGAGTATGTTCCCAGGGTAGAAGGTATTTGAAGTGCAAGGAGGAAAAGGCACTGGGAAAGAGGGGGAAAGAGAAGTGAAAGAGAGCAGAGGTGGAAGAGGTTAAAGTGGGTTGTACAGGTGATTACTTTTACTATTATGTCAGGTTAGGTTTAGGCTCAGAGGTAGAGAAAAGTTTATGGGGAGAGAGAGGCATAAGGCTATGTGGGGAGAGAGCAGTTGCATTTCCATTTGGAAGAAAGGTAGGAGTGTAGAAGAGTTTAAAGGTTTCAAAGCTTTCACAAGTCCTTAGGGAGGATGGCAAGGAATTCCATGTTTTAGCTAAAGAAAAGGATAGCAGATACTGCCCAGCAGGATGATTGGGTTTACGGACAGTGATTAGGTTTTGGTGGGATGATCTTAGAGATCTTGGAGGGGAGTATGGTTGGAGGATATTGGATAGGGCTGGGCACTTTGTAGGTTGAAAAATTAGTTTATGGGCTGTAGTAATTTGGAGGTAATCTAGATGGTTTGGGAGTTCAAGCCAGTTTAACAAATGAAGGGCAGTACAGTGATGGGAGGAGAATTTGGATTTGGTGGCAAATTTAGAAATTTTACTGTGGCAGACTTCCAGTTTGGAGGAGAGAGATGCAGATAGGTTAGATAGGAGAGGAGCACCATATAAAAGTGAGGGGAAGCAGATAGGTAGTGGCAAGGGTTTGTCTGGTGAGAGGGGAAAGGAAGTGGATGTTTCTGTATAGCATATCAAGTTTAATATGAGTTTTCTTAATATCTTGCTGGATGTGAGTGTTGAATTTTAGGTGTTCATCAGTAGTTACCCCAAGAAGTTTAGCGAAGGGAGAAACCTCTAAGGCAGTGTTGCTGTGGCTTACAATTTGGAAAGAATGTTTATCAAGAGGGGAGGCTTTTGATGGGGAGAATAACAGAATTTGGGATTTGTTGTCATTTAGTGAGAGGTGGTTTTGGAGCATCCATTGTTCAGTGGAGGAGAAGGCAGTTTGGGTTATTATTTGTAGCTGAGGGAGGGTGGGGGCACAGCAGATTAAAGTTGAATCATCTGCATATTGTACAATTTTGGTATTGGGTATGGCTTGGTGGAAGTCATTAATGAAGATGTTGAACAGCATTGGGCCAAGTATAGATCCCTGAGGTACCCCAGTGGGGGTTGGAAAGAAAGAGGAGGTACCCTTCCCCCATTTCATGGCCTGAGACCTACCAGAGAGGTAGCTTGAGAACCAAGATAAAGAATTTTTGGAGAGATGAAGGCTAGAGAGGTGGTTTAAGAGGTGGGTGTGGGAAATGGTATTGAATGCTTTGGACAGGTCTAGTAGAACTGTAGAGACAATGTTACCACAGTCACGGGCTAGATTTACTGTGTCTAAGAATGAGAGCAGGGCAGTGATAGTACTATGGCCAGTTCGGAATCTGTGTTGGGTTGGAGTAATTAGTTGATGTAAGGCTAGGTGTGGCATAAGCTGTAGGTGGATACATTTCTCTAGGATTTTAGAGATAGGGGAGAGGATAGCTATAGGGTGGAAATTAGAGATGCTATTGTTTTTGCCTCCCTTATGGAGAGGTAGTATAAAGGCAGCATGCCATAGTTTGGGCACATAACATTCCTGCATGGGTCTGTTGATTAAGATTCTGATGGGAAGAACAATACTGTCTGTGGCTATTTTTAGGAATGAAGATGGAATATTGTCAGGGGCATTGGTGCAAGGTAAAGATGGGTGTAAGTTCAAATATTGGTGGGGGGTTAGAAGCAGAGAGTTGTGTAGGGGGTTTGAAAGATTGGATGGGTTGGGAGGGTGGGTTGTTGTTAGGGAAGGTCTTGGTCAGGTCAGTGATGGAGTTGGTAAAGAAGGAGTTGAATAGGGAGGCTATTTCAGAGTCAGATTTGTTTGAGTCAGGGCAGGGGTTATTTTTGTTACCTGGTTTGAGAAGAGAATTAATTGAGTTCCAGAATTGTGTGGGGTTGTTAGATTGGTTGGACTGGAGTTTAATATAGTAGGACTTTTTATCTCTAATGATATGTTTTTTAACAAGGTTGCAAAGTTGTTTGTATATAAGGAGAGTTTCTGGCTGCTTATTTTGGTGGTAAGCTTTCCAAGATTTGTCTCTTTGTAGCATAAGTTTTTTGGTGTCTTTGGTTAGCCAAGGGGTGTACTTAGTTTTGACCCTCCTTGGTCTTGGATGAGCTAGGGAGCTGTGGATACTTAAGAAGGTAGAGCTGAAAAATTCTACAGCATTGTCTAGTGGTAAAGTTTTTAGAGGGTTCTAGTTTGTTTGCTTTAAGGCATTCAAGAAGGTTGTGGGGTTGAAGTTTGTGAGGTTACGGGTGTGAGTATATTGGTGTAGGTGAGGAGAGGAGGGAGTAGCTCTGTGGATGAAAGATGGCAAGTGGTCACCTATAGGGTCAGGAGTAGTGCCAGAGTCTATGACTTTATTGGGGTCGGATACTAGGATCCAGCCTAGAGTTGTACCTGGAGGGTTAGTTTTGTTGGGTCTGGGGTTAGAGTTAGCTGGGTAAAGTTGAATAGATTGATGGATATAGTGGGATTTGGGTTGTTTATTTTATTCCAGTCAATATTTACATCTCCAAGTATGAAAGTCTCTAGTTTAATATTGGTAGAGGTCCAGAGGAGGATGTCTTCAAGAGTGGAGATGTTATTGCCTGGGGGATATAGAGGGCAATTATACATATGTTTTATGTTTATTTAGTTTTAGAAGGCCTATGACTAGTTCAGCATTGTTGAATTGAGGAATAGGATTAGGGTAGAGAGATATGGACAGCAAGTTAGAGTATATTAAGGCTACCCCACCCCCTTTTCTTTTTAAGCGGTCATGTCTCTGGGCTTGGAACCCGGGTGGTAGGATTTCAGAATCACAGATGCGGGATTTTAACCAAGTTTCTGAGATGGCTACAATATCAGGTAGGTTATGGTCGAGCCAGGCATGAAATTGGGCTACTATGTTCTTTAGGTTTTGGGCATTCAAGGTGAAGAATTTGAGGCGTTTGTGGCTAGTTTTATTGCTTGTAAAAGTGGGGTTTGGAGAAGAGGAAGTATTTGGTCCAGGGTTTGGATGTATGTCCCCTGCTAAGTAGAGGAAGTTGAGGAAGGGTAGTGATAGTTTTTAATAGTTGTGGATGTAGGGAGTTAGTTTATGTTTGTGGTATGTAGGTTAGAGGGGGACAAAGTTTAATTAGAAGTAGTGGAGGAGGTTAGGTTGGACTAGGGAGGTGGATATCTTGTGAAAATGTTTTATAGTGGGATGAGGAGGAGGGGTGGGAGTGTGGGGGTTGGATAGGAAGGTGGGGTGGAGTTGGTTAGAATGGTAGGAGGTAGCATGATATAAAGGGAGTAAGAAAAGAAAGCAAATAAATGGTGTTTGAACTGTTTGAGTTATAAGACATGTCATGGTTGTGGTGTGGATGAGTATTAGAGGGAGGAATGAGTAGGGCAGATAGGGAAGTATCAGATGAGATGGACAAGGAGTATATGTGGACATTGAATGGGGTTGGAGAGGTTGTGATTGGGAGATGGATTTCAAGAGGGAGGGGCAGAGGGTGGAGGAGATTGGTTGGTTGAGTTATGATACTAGGGGATGATTGGCGAGTGAATAGGGGGCGGGGATTGGTTAAGTATAAATGTAGGAGTAGTGGGGGGGTGTGGGATATGGGGGCAGGGTAGGGGAGTGGAGTGAGCCCGCAGGGCGAATGGAGCAGGTAGAGCGGGAGAGAAGGTGGCTGGCTGAAACCAATCAGCCAGGTAAAGCAGAAGAGTGGGAGTCTGGAGAAAGGTAGAGCAACAAGGTAAGACCAGGCTTGGGAGTGAGAGTGGAGATCAGGACTAAGCACAGGACAGAGCAGACCAGTGGGGAATAATACTACGAGGTTGGGGATGGCTACAGGAGAGAAAAGATGGAGGTAGATAACTAGACTTTAAACTTTAGAAGGTGAGCAGTGCCACCTAGTGGTTGGATAGTTAAATTACAGCTTAGTGCATAGGTAGGGGTCAAGAGATAGACTGCAGTAGGCTGCTTGGCAAGTGCGGTAAAGTACAGGCACTATGATAGTTTAGGTACTAGAAGCACTTTTCAGGTACAATATGCAGCAGTACATACACTGGAAGTAATTCCTGAGGGGGGCTAGTTGAGTGATGCTCTTCAGTGGCTTTAGTAGGGTCCTGTTGAGAAATCCTTACAGGGTAGGATGTTTAGTCTGTACTAGTTAGGGTAGAATGCAGCACGGGCAGCTTCTGGGGCTGTGTAGATACAGAGCGACCTCTCAGTTTAGGAGGATTTGGCAAGTGTCCGTGCAGTATCAATTCTGCTAAAGTCACACCATTGCATGGGATGCTTCTCTTCCAACATTTACTTCTGCTTCTTCCTCTGTGAGCTTCAAACTGTATTACAGAGAACAACTTGCCATTGGGGGTCCTTATGCACTTCTCTTGGGAACCTTTGGCCAGCAATTCTTTATACAGAACTCCATTAGCAGAGCCACACTTCACATCCTGCTCATCAGCTGTAAAATCTTGTGAAGTTTTTTTGCTCTTATTTGACTTCTTTCCCACCATCTTTTTAGTCCAGTCCCTGAAAATGTTTGCAGCTCCATGTAAACATTGTGAAAAGGGATTCCTTGTATCATTAGATAATGACTGAACAAAAAAAACTCTCAAATTTTACAAGGGCAGACCGTAAATATTAGGCAAAATCAAGCTATGAGTGCTAGCTGTGTAGGGGCTCTACACGTCCAGGGGAGCCAAAATGTATTAGTAATTGCTGTCAGTGTAGGGGCTGTACAAAAATAGGAGGGCTAGCATGTGTTAGTATCTTCTTCCATTACTGTGCCTGTACATGACATTTGTCATGCACTTATTGCTACTACTAGTGGAAGGACATGCTGCAGACATGACAGTACCAAGTGCTGGTAAATTGTTTCATTACAGTGCCTGTAAACAACATGGATCATGCAGTTATAGCTACTGGTAGTGGAAGGACTGCAGAGAGACAAGGAGGTAGCAGGTGGTATCAGTATTGTAGGGACTCTACACTGATGGTAGGGCAAGCAGCATGCACTGATTTGTACTGGGAGAAAAGGGACTGTGTGTACATAACTGGTGTTTGTTGTGGACTGTGTCATTAGGTATGGCAGTGATTAAACACAAACACACCCTGCACTATTTACCAATGAGTTAGAGACAGGAAGTCCACAGGCTGTGTACATGTGGCCTTCACATATATTGATGGTAGGTGCTTTTGACAATTTCAGTGTTTCAGCTGTGTAGCCCTACCTGATTATGCATTTTGGTAAAAAAAACAGTTTGCACTTATTTTGAGTCTCTTTTCTCTGCCTGATGGTCTATTGTCCTATTAAACAATTCATAGCTGTTAAGCTGTTGCCTCAGGAATCAGGAACAAAGCCAACATTTGTCAAGGCTGAAGGTAAATCGGGTACACTTTTTAAAAACAATTACTATTCAGTTAGAATTTACACCAGGACCATTTCTGAACCCTCTCTGACTGATAGTGCATTTCATTCTAAAACAGCATTCACATGCTGTTTCTCAGGTCAGCCTTCTGAAGCAGCACAGAGGGTCTCTGGTTTGATTCTTAGCTGGGGTACCATCTCTGCAGTATGTCTGAGTATGTTTGTGTGTGTGTGTGTGTGTGTGTGTGTGTGTGTGTGTGTGGTATGGAAGAACAACCATGGCAGGGCTAGCCACCTGGCGGTGTGAACATTGACTCTAGATGATTTTCAGTGTTAATGTGACACCCCAACTCTATGTGGAGAAATGGAGAAAAAAGGGGTTATGGATGGATGGATGGATGGATGGACTGACCCATTCCTAGGACCTCCTGTTTGCTTGATGGTTATATGTTACAACAAAGCAGCCTATCAGTGTTCTTGAGTTCTCCTGTCTGTCCCATGGTATGGTGTGCTATAAAACAATCTGTACATATAAGAGAACCATTTTTGTCAAATAGCCCCACATTGGGAATATGGTATTTTCTAGACTGTGAGCGGGTCAGCACCACTTGTAATTTAATAGGAACACTGCATATACTGTGTGAACAGTGAAAATTGTTTTTTCTGCCCTCACAGAGGACACACACACACACACACACACACACACACACACACACACACACACACACACACACACACACACACACACACACACACACACACACACACACTTTTTCCCTCTGACTCTGTCTCTCTTTCTGTCTCTCTCTCCATTTTTTAAACACTTTTACCTGGCATGATACAGAAGCTGTAAAAAAATGTACATCTTTTTCAAATGCCCTTTCCCCGTAGAAACCATGAATTAAGTATGGGATGTTGTGTATGCCTCTGCAACAGTCAGCCCTGAGCTTCCACTCCCCCAATCATCCTGAAAAGCTTTTGAAAAGCCATTATCTGCTCTATTCCCTTCTTCCAATATGTGAGTAGAAGTTGTTCGGGGTTTGTCTTGAGGGTGGTTTAACATACCAGTCTTTATTGCAGAAAACTATCTTTGTGAGCCCTGTGACTTTTAATTTTGGCTGGGATTTGAGTCACCGAATTCAGTTGTGTGCTTCTTTATTAAACAGCACAGACCTGATTTCATTACATTTTACATTAATAAATTGTGCATTTTCTCCCGGCCTCCTGTAATGACTTTTTCTGTACAGCACTTCCGCAATTAACTAGCTTTCTGAGTGCCTGCAGAAATGTACCCAAATACTCCCCTTCCTGTTTCTTACTGTAGATGCCAGATAGGATAAAGTGTGGTAGGTGCAGAATGGACAGCTGCTTTAGGCTCCTAAGACATAACTTTATTTGTGACTGTCAGAATATCAGTAATGACTTGATTAGCAGTAAAAGAAAAAAAGGTTTACCCACATACTGTGATTACACTGTGTGTGCATATTATATAAAATATAGCAAAGCATTATTTTTGGTTACCTACATTTAATATTTTCTTAACAGCTGACTGCTATTACTGTCCTAGGTTGTAGCATCCTTTGTGTTGGGTTTGTATCTGTGCATTTATAAAGATGGCTTGTTAGACTTGACAAGAAATTGCATTGAGAGACTTCATTTTAGACTGAAACAGCCTGCAGTTTTAGTTTTCTGGAAACCAGGTAAGCACTTGTGTCGATGCTTTAATGGAGATAATGAAAACTTTGATGTGGCTACAGAGGGACAGTCCCATTCAGATTTACATAGTACTGAAATGGGAGTTGAAGGAACACAACCAGTATGATACTGTTTGTAGCTTCTTGACTTAGTATATTAACAATTGTACATTACCCCAGTAAGAATGCCTCAAATTTATCTTTTACCCAATCCTCTCCTAAAAAGGTTAGCAAAAATAAAGCAGATAAGACATTGGTTATCAACATGAGATGTCCTTACGTACTAATAAATAAATTCAAGCAGTTGTAGACAATGTGCTTGTGTCTTCCTGCATCGTGACATACAAGGCTTATGTTTGTCAAATTACAACGGAATGCCCTTTAAGACATTCCCTCATATTCAGAAACATATTTGGCTTTTATGAGGAAGCATGCAACTACACTATAAGCAGCAACAGTAACTATAATCATCAGGAATCGATGAAAATCAAATGCAGTTAAGGATCTGTAGAAAATGGCCGAACTAGACCTCCAAACATGATTGGTTAAACAAAAGCAATAACAAGGCTGTTATTTCTGTATAAAACAGTCGAAAAAACAAGATCCTCTCCAGAAATTACATTAATATTTTATTGCTCCATCTGCAGAAAATTCTAACAGCATCTTGGAAAGCCATAAAGCAGGGAAAAAGTCAAACACAAAAACATGCAAAGATAAAAAAAGAAAAAAAATATGTATGTGTATATATATATATATATATATATATATATATATATATATATATATATATATATTAATAAAAAGCACCAAATACAAGAAACACACATCACAACTCAAATATGATTCTAAATCTACATAAAAGATAAAAATAAAGTGAAACAGAAATCAGGATAGTGACTCAGTTAAACAAACTTCACAGTAGTAAAGTTATTGAAATTGCACTTTTCAGTATATTAGAGAATCAGGAACAGTAAAAGGTTTCAAAAAGGTAAAAAATAATCCTCTGATGAATATTAAAGCGTAAATCCCATAGAAAATGAAGCAGTGCATGCAGAGACAGTTTAAGAAATTTCAAGAAATTGAAAGCATAAAGCCTACAAGCAGGAAATAAATCACTGCTAGCATGGATAGGAAGTGGGGAAAAAGTAAAACACAGAAAAGAAAAACAGACTTAAAGATCACAGAAAGTTTTTAAAATGACATTTTTATGCACTGAAACACTTTTTTGTTGAAAAACATTTCCCCCCAAACAGTACTGCAAAACATGACTTTAAAAGCTCCCCCCCAAAAGCAGATGTGTTTTAATCACTCCTTCCATTGCATGCCTTAAGTAAAATATGGATCATTGGGAAAATGCCTAATAATTAGGGTTAATTGTAGTGCCAACACAACCATAAAGTAATAAGGTAATTGCTAATATTCTTTTAATTAACAGTTTGCCAAAAAACAAAATAATCTGCAATTATTTTGTTTGTTGTGTTTATCCTGTAGTTCTGTATCGCCTCAGACTTTATTACCTCTGCAAATAAAATGTCAAGTTTTCTCTTTCCCATGTATATAACAACAAACCATTTGCATACCATAACACTTTGTATGTTGTCTCTTTACTACAATGATTTTTCTCAGTTTGATAACCAGCTGTTTACATACACTGTAAAAAGGAGGACATCTTTGCCCCTTGCTATCATAATTTTGTTAAACGATGTAGCACCTGTTTTCATTTAAATAATGGCCAGCAATGGCTTTTGATGCTTTGTGTATCATCAGTTAACAAAATCGTTGAATGTCTGTTTCTCTTGCACAAATCCACACAGACAAGGATTTATTAATCTGGTTAAGAACCGGGCTATTCTACTTGCTGTAGTCTCCATAAATAGTGTACAGTAAAAGTTATTTCACTGTTATGGGTCTATGTGATGCAGCCAGTTGGGGATCTTTGTCTTGCTTGAGGATTACGCAAAGTGCTACTTTTTTTCCCAACATAATGGTATTGCCTTCCTCAGAGCTCCATGTTTGTTAAAGCTACAAAATCTTGCATAAACATTTCCTTGAATATAATATATATTTTAACCGGCAGTCTATTCACTCCCGTGGGTTTTCCTTTTTTTGCACTTTGAAATACATGTGCCTTTTGTTTTGTTATCACTAACACAAACTGACTTTATTATTCTGCCAACTTTGGAATGTTCAGCCCGTGTAGGTATTAAAGTGTTTGGGCTCGAGATTCATCCTGTTTAGCTGTACTGTCATAAAGCAGTGTGTAATGTACTACAAATACTTCCCTTCCAAGATGTCTTGAGGTAAGGCCACACCTTCTCTAGTAACAAGGTGTTTAACTCTAGACACCCTTCTAATAATCTTTTTTCAGCTTTACTACTAATGATGTCTGAACTGCTGGGAAATTAAAATACTTTAGGCAAAATACTCTTTTCACATAATCTAGAGGCCACGGTGGTGCAGCAGTTAGCATTGTTGCCTCACAGCAAGAGATTCTCCAGTTTGATTCTCGGCTGAGGCTCCTTCTGTGTGGAATCTGCATGTCTTCCCTGTGGTCAAGTGAGTTTTAAAGACATGCAGGTAGGTGTGTGCGTGTGTGTTTGTGTATGTGTGTGCCTTCTGTGAAGGTTGGGTGCCAGGCTGACAACTCGACACCACTGCCAATCAATCTGCGGAGCAGTAATCCGCTGTGGCGACCCCTAGCTGGGAAAAACCGAAAGACATTGCTTTTACTCTTTTCACATAATCTATATACCCATCTAACACCTTATTAATATCCCCCTATTATTTCTTGTCTTTGTTATTCCTGGAATTCATGTTTGCTTCCTGTTTTGGGATCTGAGTGTTTTTGTTCTTGCTCTGCCTGGTAAATGTGTTAACTTCTTTTAGTTTGTCACATTTAGCTTATTTTTATGTCATTCTTTTCCACCTGTGTGCTTGCCTGCCTGCTGGCAATCAAAGTTCTCAGATTTAGATTATGCTGTCTGAGAGAGGTTTTCATCCAGGCTGCCATGATTGTACTTTCTGCTCTTGTTAACATTTTGGCAATGCCAACATTCTTATTTTATGGTCTAATCCTTCCCATGAGGGTGTTGTGAGCACCTGCATTTTCACAAGGACCACCTTTGTTCCTCTTCTGCTATGTCTGTAGTACATGTGTTGGCAAGGGCTGCTGTTACCAGCTTGGGTGGTCACACCTACCTCTGTCCTACACTGGCTCCCTAGATTATGACAAGCCATGCTTATTAGCAGAGGCACTGCCATTGGATAAGTGACATCATTTGGGCAAGAACCATCATCCCTCCTCCCACTCCCCACAGTATAGGCATACCCATCCCCCATTACTGCACCATCAAGAGCCCAAGACATTATTTGAACTTGGATTGCCTAGGCCATAGATAAGCCTTTATCCCTGTGCGCCATTGGTGCTGGTTTTCCATTTACTTTCTCAAGCTCTTTTGCAATGCTTTTTTAAAACCCTTTCACTACACAGCCATCTTCTGTCCGTGCTGGGAATTATTAACCCTAAAATGTGGAAGCCGATCCCAAAGTCATATTTAAATGGCAGTAGAAATAAATGTTAAATTTCCAAAGTCCAAGGAATTTAGTTTGCCTTATAATGATCACAAGATGTATGATGTCTAATCAGAAGTTGCTCTTGTTTCAAAACTTCCTACTAGGTTTATTTTTTAGTAATATGTTATTTATTCTAGAGAAGATCTTAGACTGAAAGTTAAAACAAACAATCCTTTGTCAAACTTCTGAGATTGCTACCCAATGTCTGTTTGCAGAGGTGTAATGTCTGATGTTGTTGATTCTGGAGGCATAGACACTTGTACTTGGGCATTTACTGATTGTATTCCTTGTAGCATTATTACTTTATTCTTACCCATTCTATAACTTACTTAGCTCTCACTGTATCCAGATAGACTCAAATTTTGATGTTTTTGAGCTTCCAGATGTGGTTGTTCTAAAAAGGGATATGAAACCTTTACAAATAAGCAAATATGTTGGGTTTCTAGACCAGGAGATTTTAAATGATTTACATTCCATGACAGCAAGCTAATAATTCCAGCCATGTATAATACCATTTCTATGTATCTGTCCTTACAAGTTGTTTTCTCAATTGAAGTCCACTCATTTGTACACAATACCTTACACTGTGCTTGATGCATATCCCATGGCATGATATGAAGCTGAAAACCTCACAGTAGTATAGAGGTAATCAGTAGCTGCTCACAGTGCATCACATTTTTAGACAGTAAGAACAATAACAACAAATATAGATATGTAATAAGCATTAAACTGTATACATACTGTATACATTTCTAAATGTGACCTTGTCATGGAGGTCAGACTACTCTACCAGAATGAAATAATGAGACCTTTTTTGGCAAAATTTTCCCTGCCTTAGGGCAAGCTTTCTGTCCAAATCCCCTGTATTAGGAAGGTGCAGACAAGTGTCTTTCCCTTTGTACTCTGCAAATCTGTATAAAAAAATGTGGATGAATAATGGTTGTATAATTTCAAAATCCAAGTTAGTTTTTCATTGTTGTGGCCCAGTCACTTTTAAAAGAAAAATACCTGGATTTATAGGTTCATAGGTACATAATGTGCATAGATAAATACTGGACTGCCATAGGTATGTAATGTGCATAGGTAAACACTGGGCTGCCGTAGGTACGCAACATGCATAGGTAAATACTGGGGCTGCCGTAGGTACATAACGTGTATAGTAAACTCTGAGCTGCCATAGGTATGTAATGGGCATAGGTAAACACTGGGCTGCCACAGGTACGTAATGTGCATAAGTAAACACTGAGCTGCCGTAGGTATGTAACATGCATAGATAAACACTGGGCTGCTGTAAGTATGTAACATGCATAGGTAAACAATGGGCTGCCGTAGGTACATAACGTGCATAGGTGAATACTGGGCTGCCGTAGGTTTGTAACGTGCATAGGTAAACACTGGGCAGCTGTAGGTACGTAACATGCATAGGTAAACACTGAGTTGCCATAGGTACGTAACATGCATAGATAAACACTGGGCTGCTGTAGGTACATAATGTGCATAGGTAAGCACTGGGCTGCCATAGGTATGTAACATGCATAGGTAAACACTGGGCTTCTGTAGCTATGTAACATGCATAGGTAAGCACTGGGCTGCCATAGGTATGTAACGTGCATAGGTAAACACTGGGCTGCCGTAGGTATGTAATGTGCATAGGTAAACACTGGGCTGCCATAGGTACATAACATGCATAGGTAAACACTTGGCTGCCGTACATACATCACGTGCATAGGTAAACACTGGGCTGCCATAGGTATGTAACATGCATTGGTAAACACTCGGCTACCATAGGTTCGTAATGTGTATAGGTAAACACTGGGCAGCTGTAGGTATGTAACATGCATAGGTAAACACTGGGTTGCCGTAGGAACGTACCGTGCATAGGTAAACACTGGGCTGCTGTAAGTATGTAATGTGCATAGGTAAGCACTGGGCTGCCATAGGTATGTAATGTGCATAGGTAAACACTGGGCTGCCATAGGTACGTAATGTGCATAGGTAAACACTTGGCTGCCATAGGTACGTAATGTGCATAGGTAAACACTGGCTGCTGTAGGTACGTAATGTGCATAGATAAACACTGGACTGCCATAGGTACGTAAAGTGCATAGGTAAATACTGGGCTGCTGTAGGTACATAACGTGCGTAGGTAAATACTGGGCTACCATAGGTATGTAACGTGCATTGATAAACACTGGGCTACCATAGGTACATAACATGCATAGGTAAACACTGGGCTGCCGTAGGTATATAACGTGTATAGGTAAATACTGGGCTGTCATAGGTACATAACATGCATAGGTAAATACCGGGCTGCCGTAGGTGCGTAACGTGCATAGGTGAATACCGGGCTGCCGTAGGTACGTAACGTGCATAGGTAAACATTGGACTGCCATAGGTATGTAACGTGCATAGATAAACACTGGGTTGCCATAGGTACGTAATGTGCATAGGTAACTGGGTTGCCATAGGTACGTAATGTGCATAGGTAAATACTGGGCTGCTGTAGGTATGTAACATGCTTAGGGAAACACTGGGCTGCCAATGGTATGTAACTTGCATAGATAAACACTGGGTTGCTGATTTGTGAGGATCTTAAGAAGCCTAGCCTTGCATTAACATGCTAGGTTTTTTAGACCTTATATTTTGTGTACAAATGACCTAGAGATGGGGCTGAAATTGGGACAGTTACATGTTGCCTCTGTCCATGAGGGACAAAGATGCTAAACCAGCAGTGAATTAAAGGTTACCTATCCATTTGTTTCTTCTAAATTATGTTTGAATGGAGTAAGATAATTACTTTGCTGTATTTCTCAGATTTATACATCTGAATATTTTTTAAGTGAGGTTGACTTTCCAAAAGTTTATATACAGTCAAAAATCTCTTTTTCTCCATTTGCCTTCAGTGCCTGTGACCATCATACCCTATCCCAATTTATCAACCCATTCTTTCCCTTTACTGTGTGAGAGCCACCTGTCAGGGATCATCATCCAGACAGCCCCTGGGATGATGCCAGTTTTTTCCCCTCTTCTTAGTCCTAACATTGGGTGCACTCATTGAGGCACTGGGGAGGTGGCATGTAATAAGCTGGTGGCAGAGGAAGTCCCCTCACTTGTACAAGGGGATTTTCCTCCAAGCACCCCACCTCTCCCAGCAGAATGAGTGATGGTCTGCCTTCGGTCTCCACCTGCAAGACTGCACTACAATATGTGCTTCCAAATGCATATAAACCCCACCTTCCCCAAAGAGGTGAGCAGGCCACACCCCTTCATTATCCCCATCCCTGCAGTGCTTCTCCAGTACCAGGGTCACTGATCAAACATAAATCACTGTCAGGGCTTCATACCTATCCAGTATGGAGGCAGACAGTTAAAAAACATTAATATGGAAGCCATGGCATATAAATGTCTAAAAACACTGCTATCTGTTTCCAGGTATGCAGGTATATTGGTGGGAGAAGGAGTTTCAAGCAACGTATGCCATATTATTTAATCACATAAAAGCAGTGGCAAAATTACCCTGACTGAGCTATAGATCATAACCATTTTTTTCACAGCACTTGTCACTTTAACACTTTCATGCCTGTTTAAGCATGTTCAACCTTTCTTTTAACCCACTAGTTATTTATGCACTGTGTTTTTATCTCACATCTCTCCATTTTTATATGTTCGATACTATGTGTACAGCGTTTCATCTTGGAATTATTATTCCTTTACCACATGCACACCATTCACAGGTTTAACTTGTTTAGCACACCTTCCTTCACCTTTCTTGCCTTCTGAGCATGTTGTGTACCCACTTCATAGTCAATGCTTCATTGGCACATCCTTGCATAATTCCTGCAACCTTAGCTGAGCTACCATTTCTGTTGTCCATCCCCCATGGCAGCAGTTGCACAACTGCATTTTTTGTTTCCTTTTTCCTTGACCTGTCTTTAGTGTAGCTGCCACTGTCATAGTCTGAATTCCTGCACACTTGCCCTGTTTGTACTTGGCTTCGTATGCCCATGCACCTCTAGCACATTTTTTTCTGTTCCTTTCATGCCCCAGCTTGTTCTGGTTCACAGCAAAGCCTCTTCTGCCAAACACTTCTGCCTTTTTCACTGTCTGTTGTCATAACAGACATGTTCTTTCTTCCACATTCCCTGCTCTTTTAATACATCTGTTCTTTTCATATCCCTTACTCCTTTAAAACACTTGTTTGCTTCACATTCCTTGCCCTTTCACCTCATCTCTTTGTAATCCCTTGTGCCATTAATATTGTCCCTTCTCAGCCACTGTCTTTCAGTGTACATGTGAATCTTTCTTTGCCTTTTGACTTAGCTGCACCTGTCCCTTTCATAGCCTTGGCGTTCTTTAAAAATCTGTTAAGTATAATCCACTGAGTTCTTTTACTTTTTCTCTTTTTGTGGTGCTGTGGAAATAGATTTGGACAGTTAAGATGTGTGAGTTAAGTGGATTGTTTAGTTATTTTTGTGGTTGTTACATGAGATGCTGTGTGCTAGATAGCCCAGAACTCCATCCAGTAGAAAGTGCTGCTGTTTGAAGAAAAGTACAGTCATGGCTAGTAAGATCAGATGAGAGTGTACAGGCTTGTGTCACCTTTAATCAGGCAGAGCCCGAAAAAAAAGGCAGCAAATGGGAGTGTGAAACTAATCGGTGAAGAATGGGGGAGGGGGTAGTGGAAAAGGAATAGTAGAAAGACAATTAGTAGCAGCAGGCAGCTTAGAGACTGGAGTGGGTCGCTGCCCCTGGGGTTACTGCATGAGAACATACTGACTTAACAGTGCTGAGTCTATTTTAGTCTTCAGAACGCTCTTCTATAACTGAAGATCATTGATTTTACGGGAAACCGTGTTTACAGACAGAATGGTGATCGACCCGGTGAGCTGACATTTGCCTCTTTAAGTAAGAACTGCCTCTCTTATTATTAACTCACCAATACCAAAAGAGAGAGAGAGAGAGAGAAGGGAATAGAACTTGTGAAAATATCCTCTGTGTAGAATGGAGTACAAAGTTCTCAGAGTTAGGATGACTGGTGCTGATAGTGGGCAGCAGAGGGGTGGGGTCACTGCAAGTGGATAGTCCCAGGATTTATGGACAATACATCTCATTAAGCTAACAAGCCTATGATCTCCTGGGAGGGTCTAACACTGGACAGATTTAAGCGACTTTGTAATTGATCTAAAACCCTGTTATCACAGCTGACTCTTGCTACATATACTGTAAGACTTTCTAACAAAATGCGTTTTGAAGTAAGGCATTCCAGTACGACTTGACTGTTCAGTGCCTGTACAATGTAGAAACACTGAATCATAAAAAACAGTAGTAGTTGTAAATAAGGGTCTGAAGGCCTACTAAGTCTGTGACTAACCTACTATAGAAATGAGGCATATACCAGTTTATAAAAATATGTTTCTTACTGATAATATGCAATAATGCATGCATGCAGCTGGGAAATTAGTGGTCATTTTCATAGTTTAGACTGTGAGATGATGCAAGTGAAGACATTCATATTCAGCCTTTGCAAAGAAGGTGCAAATGAGAGAAATGAGTTATATAGCATGACTTAAAATAATGGTGTTTAGTAGCAGTCTTGTAAATCTTTCCATTGTTTGCAGTTGACATCTGTAGCGCCTATTCTAATGATGTTCAAAGAATATTTTTTCAAGCGTTAAACTTGGTTAACACTGGATGCTTTACCAAAAAAAGTAATTCAAATGCATTTCATCTTGTATTATTTTTTTTTTTCAGAAGTCTACGTTGATGTTTAATATTGCAGCACTATCTTCTTCTTCTTCTTTCGGCTTTTCCCGGTCAGGGGTCGCCACAGCGGATCACCTTGTCCGCACATTGAATGGCAGTGGAGTTTTACGGTGTCAAGTTGCCAGCCCGGCACCCAACCTTCCACAGAAGGCACACTCACATGCACACCTAGGGCCAATTTAGAGTGTCCAATCCACCTGCCGCATGTCTTTGGGATGTGGGAGGAAACCGGAGCACCCGGAGAAAACCCACGTGACCACAGGGAGGACATGCAGACTCCGCACAGAAGGCACCCCAGCCGGGGATCGAACTGGAGAACCTCTTGCTGTGAGGCGGCAATGCTAACCACTGCACCACCGTGGCCGCCAATATTGCAGCACTATGCATTAATAAAATAAAAATAAATATTAATTGATCAAGAATAAATACACACACATTATATAGGACATTGTTACATTAAGTTTACTATGACAAAAAAACATTTCAAATGTCACAAAAGACATTTGTAATGCCAGGTAGTTGACCCTAACAGAAACATATATGTAGTCATTTGGATTTAGGTTGATTCAGTTCATATAACTAAGTTATATGCAGTTGCATTTTATATAAAAAAAAATTGGAAAAGATGAATGATTATGTGTTTGTTTCATACCTTGCACAACGCTATTCTTAAAAGTCAGATTCTTTACAAATTCCTTTGTGTGTCAATGTTATTGTAATGTAAAAATAGGCCAGGACACACACTAATTTGTTTAGTTAAAGTGAAAGACAAACAAGAAATTCTCAAGGATTGTATATGCTTGTGCTTCAGCTCTCCACAGTGCTGTCTCATAAGATTTTTATTACCTTGGCACCCTTTCTGATTTTTACCTATTCACTATCTATCTATCTATCTATCTATCTATCTATCTATCTATCTATCTATCTATCTATCTATCTGTCTGTCTGTCTGTCTGTCTATCTATCTATCTGTCTGTCTATCTATCCATCTATCTATCTATCTATCTGTCTGTCTGTCTGTCTGTCTGTCTATCTATCTATCTATCTATCTATCTATCTATCTATCTATCTATATGTCTGTATACTTCTGTCTACCTTTCATTTCAACAATTAGTTAAATTAGTTTTTCCTAGTTTAAAGGTTGCCTACACACCTGGCAAGTATGCCCTTCTATACAGTCAAAGATAACTGCATTTCAGTGAGGAAGTACTTCACCTTTATTTTCTGAATGGTCACAGATCATTTACTTCACTGTATTTTGATTCAGTGTCACTAACTTCAGCAAAACTGATTTGCTGGATGTAGCCTTTTCAACACAAGGCTGTATTTGGAAGTTCTCCATATAAGACACTGTTGCCCCAAACATCATATAATCAGCTGATGGTCAATATATCTACAGGTACACTTACCCCATTGTAGCCATTTCTGACTACAATGATCGTCACTCCATATAAAAGAATAGTGATACATACATTCACTAAAACACACACACAAAACTTGCCTTCCATCACTTTGCGAAATGGAAAACAGAGTTGCCCTTTAGTTAATGAAAGTGGTCTTAGTCTAGAAAATTATTTTCTTTAAGTCCGCTTTATTAAAGAGAGTTTTTTGTGAAATTAGGTTTGACAGACTGCTGTGCTGTTCTGCATTCCTCTCTTTTGATTTTAGTTGATGATTCCATGTCAAAGAAGTCTTTAGCTGTGGTTTTGTTTGTTCACAAAGTAAATGGATGCTTCTACTGTGTCCTTCTCTCCGGTGTCATCTGTGACGTGCAAGTGCAGATTTTTTTGTGTGTGTTCTTACATCTTCTGACAGCATCCATCCCATTTATTTCCTGTGGGTGAGAGCTGGTAGCAGGAGCCTTTCACTGAGGATGCCTTGAAAGTTTTTGTTTAGCTCTGTCCCTGTTACTCTGGAAGCATGTTGATCAGTCAACAGACACTCTACTGATAACCAGTAGATCACAAAAATTGTCCAAAAACAACTTGCAGCAAACCTCGGAGGTAATTTTTTTACAGGATGCAAATCCACCTGCCTGACATGCATGGGATTCCCACACTGCTGTACCAGACAACTCTGTCTCATTTCTTTGGGTGGCTTGAGTCATGTTTTTCATGTGAATGTGCAGCTTGTTGGGTGCATATTTATCAGCCTGTACTGACGCATGCCCCTGCCCTCATTGGGTATCACACACTGCATGGCTGACACCTGCCTTCACTGGGTGTAAGCCTTGCAGTGTATCTGACTGGCCACCCCACCAAGGATGGGTTAGCTGTTATTGACCACTGATATCCACTTTCCCTGGCTGGTTCCTGCAGTGCACAGCTCATTGATCCATAAGTGCCATCTTGCTCACAGTCTGGACTATATTCCCTTTTGGCACATTGCTTGAAGTACATGCAGAGTTTTGTGTCTGACCTCCTTAGGACTTGTGGGAATGAACTGTAATAAAAGTTGAGTTGGGATGAGTTGTGCGTAAGTCCTTGTGTCATCTTTGTTGTAGCTTGCTCAAATCTATTTTAAATAAAGGAGACAGAGCTGAATGTTTGCTTCACTGGCACTTTCCACTTTCATTTAAGGTCTTTATGAGGGAAGAGCCTGGTGCAAATTGTGCACGTCACTGTGCTTGTAATCTTGCTACTAATTGAAGCACACAGATTACTTTCAATCTTCTGCAATAATCTAAGACTGACTTCCTCAATCTCCCCTTGTTTTACTCCTCCTAGCCTGTACTGGGTATATGTTTTCCATGTGCCATATGTTGTGTGGCATGATCTTTCCATTTTTGGTGTTGAAAGGCACTCGCCATCTTCCAGTCCGTCATAGTTTCTGGTAGCATCCTTTTATATCTAGTTGACCACAAAGCTTGGTACCACTCACAAAGAGGCTGGTTTTCTTACAGCATCCTAGTTAAAATGTGCATGGATGAAGTATGGATGTCGAACTGTAGACTTACCTCAATGGACACTGGCTGTGTCTTTCTCATCCTTGTCCTACCACAGTGTACCATCTTTGGTTCTGTAACCTCTTCATAGTCCACTGCACTTGTCCTGTACCACATGCCAACTGCATTTAATGATCCACTTAAAAAGTCATGCCCATTGCCCCGTGTCTATCAAAATGATATTGGATGCGCTGTTTCAACCTCAAGGACGCCTGTGTGTAGATAAAGTGACCAACGAAGCAGGAGATTTGTTTTCTTCAGAGTAAAAGCCAATAAGTACCATTTTCAGTTGCTACCATCGGATTTCACGTCCACCTCTGGCTATTCCCAAAGTTCATGGCAGTACTGGCGGCTTCCCACTGCCTGTGGGACATCATTTTTTTTCCATAACTGGATGTCTGGCTTCTAATGTCACCTGTGAGGGATAGTTTCATTCAGCATTGGGATCTTCAGCTCCAGTTGTTTCCCTGGTTAGGTGTCACCAACAGTTTGGCAATGTCACAGTTCAGTCCCACACTCAGAACATTCTGTTTACCAGAGCTATGATCAATATTAAAATGGGTGGAGGTTATTTATCTGTGGACACAATACAAAACATCCTATAAACAAGCACTTCTTTGATTTCATATAGTCACTTACCAGCAGACTCTTTTGCCTGTCAATTCCGAGGCTCATGACAACTAGATTCATTGCTCAAGAGCTGGCTTTGGAGCTTTCATGGATTCATTCCACCTCTGGGATTAGTAGCTGTTTATTTAGACACTATATATGCCAACAAATAGGGTGGAACAAGGTCTTACCTCTTGGGCATTAAGCATTCAGAATGTGGGAGTGCGCAGTCTCTGTCCACCATTTTCTGATTGCTGTGCACATTCCCAAGGTAGCCATCTCTCTTGCAGACAATTAGACATTGTCTGTTGATACCCCATGAGTGGTCATTCATTCTGTCTACTGCCATCCTTTTGTTCCTGAAATGAGATTTTCTAGACTATAATATGATTTTCTGTCTAAACAGTGCCAAATTTTAGAATTTTCCGTGCTAATCCCTCTGCCCATTGAACTGAGTAGGGACGCATTCATCCAGGACTGGCCTTGGAGTTCATAGGTTGTTAATAGGCATGTGGTTTAGGAGAGCATTGAGGAGACTAACCCAATTTTCCAGTTGTTCCAGAGTACTGTGTTTTTAAGTGATATAGTCAGAGTTACATAGTAGGCAAATGGAGACAGTGGGACTCAAACCCCGAACCATAGGAAGCAGTTCTTTCACAGCTCATAACCTTAATCCTTTGCTCTTTCCCTTGTTTCCTTTGATGGTTAAATTAATACAGAAGTCTGGTCTTTATAGAATCGGTGTAACTGCAGAGAATTCATTTTGGTCTAGATAAATGCGATTCCCACCACCAAGGCACGTTAGAGGGAAATTGAAGGAATTTTAAGTATCTAGATAAAACCCAGACAGACAGGGAAGAACATACAAATTCAGCACAGTGACATAGATAGGAAGCTGGTGGCCAGGACTGAACCCTGAACTCAGGTTCTAAAACACGTCTCTATCTGTGTTATTTTTCTTTGTTCTTTGATTGCAAAAACCCACCACTTCCAACTCATCTCCTTGCATCAAGCCTCCCCATCTTTATAGCTTTCTGGGATCTATGCCCCTCCTTCTCTTCTCTACCTATGGCTGTATCTACCTTGATTCAGAGATTTTCTATGATGAGTTTCTCTTTATTCTTTCACTGTCTGTTCTTGCTCCTCATAAACTTTGATTCTCACTTTTAGCACTGTACTCTCTTCAGCAAGCAGTTGTATGTCTTTTTCATGCTGTATCAGTTCTGGGTGAACCACCTCTTTCATAGGTTCCTTGTCAGGTTTTGAGTTTGATAATATTACTTAATATTTCATACACATTCTTTTTAGCAAAGTTTGGAAGGATGCTAAGGTGTGTGTGCATATTTATATCTAACAGGACCAATGCATTGTGCTTAGAGCAATTTTATGTAACTTCCATAGTGACAAGGTCCACTGCACAAGAGCAGGGTTTAGACCTTACATGGATTCAGTATCACAGAGTTACAGCTGTAAAGTCATGCTGTTTCCTGCTATGTCAGGGAAGTCAGTATTGATGTTTTTTGCACAGGGTTCTTTATGTTCCCAATTACAGTGGTATTGTAAACCTAAACATGTGCCAGGAATACATTGCAGACCAGTGGGGAAGAAACTCACACATAATTGCTTAGGAGAGCAAAGTAGAAACTTTTTTACCCCTACACTCAAAGCTTTAAAAAAACTCCTTTTGAATAAATGTATCCATTAAGCAGGTCTCTTGCTGACAGCAGACTTTCATTATAATTGGCATAGGCTACTCAACATGATCCCAGGCATTGCAGGTTTCCAGTCAATTCACTCTGCAGTTTATATCCTATTTTGCTATAATAATATAGCACCTTTAAGAAAATCTTTACAGAAATCTTGCTCATCTTCCATATTTGTTTGGCTTCCTCACAAGGTATCCAAAACAAATAGTTAATCCACAAGGTGCAAAACCACATTTGGCGGTTCTGTGTTATATGTGTCTGTTTGCAAATGTGTTCTGTGATCTTGGAAACATAAGGAGTCCATTACACATGTATATAATGCACTGCTCACCATTGTTTCATTGCATGTGCAATGGCATCTTTGCAGCACACTCAAAGTGAGATGTCAGTGAATTATGGAGTGTGCAAATCATCTGCACCCATTGAAACTACCAGGAAACTCTAATTCCGGGGTTTAGTAAGGTCATAGGAGGCTGCAGAAGAAGCCTAAGAGTTTCTGTTTCAGTCCCTAATTATTAGTCAGTGTCATCCCCTCTTTGGTGGTCAGCTCCCCGAAGACTAACTGCTAAATTAACGTTATCTATAGTAGCCAAAAAGTAATCTGGGAACATGCTTTTATACTTCTTGTTGTGTCTTAAACGGTCATGGTTGCCAGTAATTATGCGGAAGTTATTATTTGACACTAAATGCACCTGTCTGAGGAGACTAGTAACTTGTCCCCTGTGCTCATTGAGAGTAGAAAGTGAAACCACTGAAACAAATGTTGGAAAATCTGTGCTGCTCGTCAGCTATAGAGCAGTGTTATCAAATGTGTTGCAAATAGAGAAGACAGAGCAGGGGTTCAGCAGAATCTAAAGGGAGATCCAAAAAAAAAATGATGTAGTTAATTGCTGGCTTGCCTGGCGGGCTCTTTGCCTGGCTTGGCCCGAGCACTACAATGGTTTTTCTATCAATAAACACGTCCCTAGTGCAGCATCAAAGCCGTACTCCTTTATCAATTGCAGCCTTCCCTTCCCACATTTTCCTGTAACTTACTAAGCACTTATGACATTGATTTTACAATAAGCCTGTTAACCCTACGAGGTCCTGGCCACAGGCGATCTGCTAAGCAGACCAAACTATATTTTTTGTTTTGTCAGACACTTCGACTGTATGTACTGCAAACCTTAATTCACCACAGATAAATCGTTTGTTTTAAAGGGGAACAGAAACAGGGCAGAAATGGCATCATCGACATTCAGCTACCAGTATCTGTGTTTTGGTATTCGTTATTTGTTGTTATTCAGTTTGGTATATGTAGAAAATTTAAGAATACGCATATTGTACTGTAGATACTGCAGCTGAGAAATGAGAGATTTCACTTTCAGATCCCTCTACATGTACTAGAAAGAATGTATGTCCTTGCATAGATGGCTTCCACTGACTCTAGCATTTCAGCTGCAGAAGCCCCGTCCTTCATCTAGGACAGACTTTAACTGTTTAAGGATCCCCTAAGCAGTCTGGGAAGTCCGTGAGTTTCCTTTAGGATTAATAAAGTCATGATACACCCTCTTGAATGAACATCATCAGTAGGATTGATTTTTGGACCATGTTTACTTCATTTTATTTGATTTTCACTATCGTAAAAGTTCTTTGAGGGAACTAAGTTGTATTATTCTGACTTTTCTCATACCCGGCTGCTACCATTAATTTTTAAATGGAAATATATACTAATGACTAACCTGTGTTATATCAAACATATAAATATGATATAACCCCATTTCTTGCAAAACTTATTTACATGAATAACAGTGAACTTAAGTTTGCATTTTTGCTAGTTAAGTGTTAAGAATAAAAATATGTAAGGATGATCTGTTCACATTGAGGCCACAAGTAAATACATATTTCACTAATGCTTCAAGACAACTGTGTCCCAGATTATTGTGTTGAGTCATTGATTTTTTTTCCCTATGCCCTTTCTTGCCTCAGTACCTGCTGACTCCCTTACTTATACTGATATTTATTCCCGGGCACTGAGATTTCAGTCTCTTTTACAGGCAGTAGTCAAATGCAGGAAGCTGTCATTCAGGCAAGTATTGAAGGTGTCTGTAGTACTTTTGTGTGTGAGTCATCAGTCATTCTGCAGCCTTCTACATACCTAGAGTCTCACAAATTCCTCCACTACAACTGCCCATCTGAGGGCCCACAGGAAAAGCCTGACTGCCCACCAAGAGGCTTGCAACTACCTTACTGCTGCAAACTCTGCTGTCAATCCGAGGGGCCCACAAGGATGTCATCATATCCCTCCCCTTGGCTGAAGAATGTATATATCCTCATCACCAAAGAACCCACTGTGCCTTTCCATTTTGAGCGCATGCTCCATTACACCTGCATTTAAGTCTACCATACGGCTGGGAGAGTTGCACAGAATTTTCAGGAACTTGTTTCTGGCCGTATTTGCCCCTACGTTTTCTGCATCTTATGGCCCTGAACTACCGCTTCACCCCTAAATTCTAGTATATAGTGTCACTGCAGTAAAGATGGTGCTTAGAAAGTGCGATGCTATGTATAATTTTTTTCCTGCAGCTGACTTATTTTGATCAATTTATTTCTCATCAGTAATAGTTAACAATAGGTAACTGTTAGTTTACATATAAAATGATTTAATGTCTCAACTATTAAGATGTTCTTTGGTGGATTTGATAGACTTTCTTTCCTTCATCAGCCTGCATTTGAGTGTGAGCTGTATGTTGTGAGAATACATGCCAGGGAAAGAAGTTGTTCTTATAATTTGGGCATTTCTTCCAGTTGCCAACAATTTCCCTGAGTTTTATACAGAGGTGGGGGAAGCCTATCGTGAATTACATCCCGTTAAAGAGCCCATGTAGACTATTTCTTTCACCTGTCCCTGCCACGTGTGTTACTACATGACTTTTATAGCTTATCAGTATATTGCTCGTATTGTGTGTGTGTGTGTGTGTGTGTGTGTGTGTGTGTGTGTGTGTGTGTACATATATGTATATGCACACACACACACACGCGCGTGTACATACATATTTATTTATTTTTATTTTACATTTGTTTACCGGGAGAGTCCGACTGGCCATAAAACCCTTTTTCAGTGGAGGCCCGGGGAGAAAAGCTCCATTGTTAGTAAACTGTTTTGTTAGTAGAAAGAAAATTGTATAATACAGTAAAGAAAAAAAATAGTAAGAGACATTCATAACGGTAAAAAGACTAGAACAGAATAAATTGGTCAAGTGGGAGACAAGACCAATAATCTTGTATAACAATGCTTCTAGAAGACAGTTCTTACAGTAGTAGCAGGTAGTGATATTTTATGCAGTAAGAGTGCAATTACGATACTTAGTCTTAGCAAACTGAAGACTTAAAATCTGGCAGATATTAACAGTGAGAAAGAAAAAAAAACAACATAAGGTAGTCATATGGCTTAAATTCAATACTCATTACATATGCAATTAAAATTTTAAAATCAGCTAGTATACAAATGATATAGATTTCTTAGATTATGCTCTATAGACAAGAAAAAAAAGTGTATACATGAGGTTTATATGGAAGAACGTTCATACATATAAGAGCATATGCACCACTAATCAAGTAACAGCTTTAAAAGCTGTTGGCAGACCTTGCACTGTCATGCAACTTTTTCTTTATAATGGGAAGTATCTCAGACAAGTAGCAGAAACTCCCCATGTATTGTAAAACATTATGCTCAGGTTTCCACTCACAACTAGCTGTTGTGTTTTAAAAGTGAATGTCAAGATAGTCACCTCTTGAGTTTCTCTGCTAGGGTGAATTTCTTGATCTCCATTTTTTCAAACAGCTAAGAATCTGATAGTGCTTGGATACCAGAACTGTATACACATACTCTATGCACATGCACACAATGGCAATAAAATATAGCTGCGTATGTTACTATATCCATGTGTGTTAAAGCTTACATGTGTACTTCTGTTTCCTGCTCCCTTACGATTGTATAGCACTGAGTTATCTTGCATGCTTGTACATGTAAACAAACCATGATTTTCTAACATGTCTGTTGCCGCCTGTGTCTAAAAATGCTATTTCACCCTTCATTTCTGCATACATTGCTACTTTTGCACATAGTATGGTTGCGTATAGCTGTGCCATAGCTCTTCTGCTGTGGGCCTCTTCATTATTAAAGTCTGATGCAGACGAGTGATGAAACATTGCATTCATATATGCAGTCGTATGCATATCTGCTTGCCCCCCCCCCCCCCCCAGTTCTGTTATCCCATGTTTTACTTCATCTTTGCTTTGGTATCTTACCCTTTTGTGAATGTATCTTATGTTAAGTATCTTACACATGCTCACTGATGCAGAAACTAAGCTCAGTTTTCACATGTTTCTCCTTCCTACTTGTCATTTGCTGGTGTGCACTTCCCTCTTTAGTGCTCCCTGTTGGTTGCCCCACTTTGCAGTTGTAGCACTTGCTGTGTACAATGTACACTTATTTTAGTCAAAACCTATCTTTTCTGAGGTGTGATGTTTATTGCTTTGGCCTTGTTTTCTGTACCAGGTTCTACCTAGTTAACAGAACATCAGCTAAATAATATCTTCAGTCTAGTTTCCCACCTTAGAGCTGAAACAATTTTCTGACCTCTCTTTGTGTGTTGAATTTGGATAGAGCCCATTTAGCTAATGTAATATGTGTGTAGGTTTCTGCATACTGAATGGGGAAGTGGTTTGTTTCTCATCTCCTTTCACTCTTTGTTGAGTCTGTTTTACAGTGTAGGCTGGACTGCGCCCTACTTCTGTGGCCCAAAAGCGGCAGACATTTTCACGTTCCGTGATTTGTCGTTTCAGCTAAAATTTCTTGTATTTTTTTTTTTTTGTTTTGTGGGGGGTTATATGTTAAGTATGAGAGAATTTTCAAGCAGTAATACATCTTTAGGGTCTTATTTTAGTGGTATTTGTACTTTTGGCATGCATTTGAAGTATTTACTATAGCTGTTGCTCAGTTATTTTTTTTCTTATTGCCTGTGTTCCTTTTCCATTTGCTGAACCTTTTTTTTTTTTTTTTTTTTTGCTTAACAGGTACCTGAAGTACTGGATGCAATGAAAGCCCCATGTAGTCCACAGTATGGAAAGCTGTGACTCACTTGCCACCTCTGGAAATGAAAATGGGTGTGGCACCTCCCAGCGCCAGCAATGGACTGAGCTTAACAACACCCAGCTCTCCACCCAGCCCTCATCTATGGAGCGTCCTGTCCCAGAGAACCTGAGGGCCACCTTTGAGTGTGGTCCAAACAGTGTTGTCTCTGGTTTTGGTGCCAGCATGGAGGCTGCTGGCAAGGAGGTGAGCTGCAGCGAGTGTTCGGCCTCCTTTGGGACTTTGCAGAAGTACATGGAGCATCATTGTCCAAACCCACACCAACCCCATCTTCTTCGGGGAGAGAGTGGCAGTGACATGAGTGAGGACGGAGACGAGGAAAGTGACGTGGAGAATCTGGCAGGAGAGATCGTATACCAACCTGACGGCTCAGCCTATATAGTGGAGAATGTCAGCCAGTTAATCCAAAGTGGGGGTGTGGGCAGCAGCAGCAGCGTTCTCTCTCCTACTATGTTTGTGAACTCTGTGCCCACTGCTGGGAACAAACAAGGGGACTGCACCTCCACAACACCTGTCTATCCACAGATCATCAACACTTTCCACATAGCATCATCCTTTGGGAAATGGTTTGGCAACACGGACCAGACTTTTCCAAATACCTCAACCCTGGCAGGTGTCAGCCCTGTCCTGCACAGTTTCCGCGTTTTTGATGTGCGGCATAAAAGCAACAAGGATTATCTGAACAGTGACGGGTCTGCTAAAAGCTCGTGCGTATCCAAAGATGTTCCCAACAATGTGGACTTGTCCAGGTTTGATGGCTTTGTGCTCTATGGCAAGAGGAAGCCCATTTTAATGTGTTTTTTGTGCAAGCTGTCATTTGGGTATGTCCGGTCGTTTGTGACCCATGCTGTGCATGACCACCGAATGACCCTAAGTGAAGAGGAGCGTAAGCTTCTGAGTAATAAGAACATTTCTGCTATCATCCAAGGAATAGGTAAAGACAAGGAACCTCTTATAAGCTTTCTGGAACCAAAAACCAAAACCCTTCAACACCCTTTAGTTTCCACAGCTAACCTCATTGGCCCTGGACAGAATTTCTATGGTACGTTTAGCGGGATTCACATGGAAGGGGATGAGGCTATCCAAGCAAGTTTGGCTCTATTAAAAGACTCTGAAAGCAGCATAGGTGGATCAGAGCAGCCTCAGTGCAATCCCTTGGCACCTAATGCCCTTCTTAACCTAGGTGGGCTTACTAGTTCTGCCCTAAAGACCCCAATTACCTCAGTCCCTCTGGGCCACCTCACTTCCAGCCCGACCAAAATGTTGGACAGTAGAGAGATTAGTGCGGTGGACAGTGAAAATCAGGATTGTGCAGGTAAGCAGCAAGGCCTCACAGATAAAATAAGCCCTTCAGACCAACTGGAGGAAGAGGAGGAGGAGGAGGAAGAGGAGGAAGAAGAGGAGGAGGAGGAGGAGGAGGAGTGTAAACAACTTTTTTCCGAAGAACTTGATGATGAAATGGAGGACCCTGATGCCCAGTCATGTAGCAGTAGAAAGGACTTTGCTCTCTCAAACCAAAGTATTTGTAAATCTCCTTTAATGCCTAATGTTCTCAACCCTTTGGCAAGGGGCACCATGTCCACAACTTTGAATTCTTCTTCCTTTGTTGTCTTCGATGGTGCAAATGGGAGAACTGCTTTGAGCTTTAACACTGAGGGAGTGGACAGGGAGAGTGCTACCGCCACTGCTGGCATGGCCGAGAGCAGCAGGAGGGCGGACTTCTTAGATGAAAGTGCCAATAAAGACAGTGCCACAGCTCCTGAACCAAATGAAAATGCAGACAGTGAAGATGGGAACTGCAGATCCCATTACCAGCACCCCAGTGACCCCTGCGAGCTCGGGGGTGAGGACTGTCCCTCTGGGAGTGGTGTTGAGTGCCCGAAGTGTGACACGGTCCTGGGTTCCTCCCGTTCACTAGGCGGACACATGACCATGATGCATTCGCGCAACTCCTGTAAGACACTGAAGTGCCCCAAGTGTAACTGGCACTATAAGTACCAGCAAACACTAGAGGCCCACATGAAGGAGAAGCACCCAGAGTCTAACGGTGCGTGCATCTACTGTAATACAGGACAGCCTCACCCGCGATTGGCGCGAGGCGAGAGCTATACATGTGGTTACAAACCTTTCCGTTGTGAGGTTTGTAACTATTCTACAACTACCAAAGGCAATCTCAGTATTCATATGCAGTCTGACAAGCATCTCAACAACATGCAGAACCTTCAGAATGGAGGGGGGGAGCAAGTCTTCAGCCATAATGCTGGGGCAGCTGTGGCTGCTGCAGCAGCAGCAGCAGCAGCTGCAGCTAACATTAGCAGCAGCTGTGGGGCTCCCTCGCCGACCAAACCAAAAACCAAGCCCACCTGGCGGTGCGAGGTGTGCGACTATGAGACCAATGTGGCCCGTAACCTCCGCATCCATATGACTAGTGAAAAGCACATGCATAATATGATGCTGCTTCAACAGAATATGACTCAACTTCAGCACAACCGGCACCTGGGCCTGGGCAGCCTGCCCTCACCGGCGGAGGCCGAACTCTACCAGTACTACCTGGCTCAGAACATGAACCTTCCTAACCTGAAGATGGACAATGCAACATCTGAAACACCATTCCTTCTAGGCGGATTCCATTTGGATCCCACCAGTGCAATGGCAGCTCTTGCACCAGGAATAGGTGAGATATTTTAGTTGTTTCTGGCATGTTTTGTACCATGCATGCAGTTTTTGCAGTTGTAGAGTAAGTGTTTAAACTCTGTGTAGGGGGTGCTCATTAGGCATGCACTGCTGATGTATATGTGTAATATGAGTATGTGGTATTATGTTTTTAGGAATTGGCAAATGACATGCTGTTAACTGAGCTAATGATTCTATGGGTTGACTCACCATATTGAATATCTATTGAAAAAAAAAAAACAAGAAAATATATTGAAAATACTAATTCTTCAAAAACAAAGAAACAAAAATGTCCTGAGATAAACTAACAAGCTGCAATCTGATATACTAGGTAGTAGAAAAACTAAGAAGCTGCAATTTGATGTACTAGTTAGGGGGAATAAGAGGGATTCATGGTACCCCCAATGGCATATGATCAGATTCCATTCACTGTGAAATACTTTTAACCAAGAACTGGAGTGTCAGTGAGTTGTGATACATCACTCCTGTGGTGCGTATTGGGTGGTAGGGGACTTTATGGTCATATGATACATTGTTATCATACAGCTTTGCAGCACATTATGTAGTGCTTTCTTTTTGTACTGTATTTGATTAGATGAGGAAGGTGTATTGAGTTTGGATGTATAGTGTGCAGTGGCAGATACCTTTTCCATGTGATAACATGCCTAGGCCTGGTTGCATGCCTGAGATCAGGGCTGCTTTTGCTTCCTTTGTCATCCTCCTTCCCAAGAGCAGACAACAAGGTATTTACTGGTAATTAACATCATGTCAGTTTAACCTCTGTAATATGAACAAAAAATTGAATAATTGGGGAAGTAGAGAGGGTCGGCCTTATGTCAAATGTTGCCCTAAGCAAAAGGACTCCACAGCACCCCCCAAACCACCTGGTGCCCCCATCTTGGTCTGTTTACATCATCCAGTTTACTGGAAAAGTGCCCCTGCTAGACTGGTGCCCTAGGCGGCTGTCTAGTTGGCCTATGCCTAAGGCTGGCTATGAGTAGAAAATAATACTTGGAGGCCAGTAGGGCCAAGGTCCCAATGTCATGCACATACACAATCAGAATGTTTGGAGGCCAGTAGGACCAAGGTCCCAATGTCATGCACATACACAATCGGAATGTTTGGAGGCCAGTAGGGCCAAGGTCCCAATGTCATGCACATACACAATCGGAATGTTTGGAGGCCAGTAGGGCCAAGGATCCAATGTCATGCATATACACAATCGGAATGTTTGGAGGCCAGTAGGGCCAAGGTCCCAATGTCATGCACATACACAATCAGAATGTTTGGAGGCCAGTAGGGCCAAGGTCCCAATGTCATGCACATACACATTCGGAATGTTTGGAGGCCAGTAGGGCCAAGGTCCCAATGTCATGCACATACAGAATCGGAATGTTAAGCTGGGATGACTGTTAGAGTGATCTGACTGGATGAAAGCTGCTGTGGGCATGGCCTAGTAGGCTGCTAATCATGGTACCACATAAACTGTTAGTGACCAAAATGGTTCCATGTTAGTGCATTAACATCCAGTTTCTTGAAAATAGATTCATTTGAAGGAAAAATAATTATCTCACTTTACAAGATGGGCCCTTTCTCACAGTGGATGTTCTAAAAGAACTCAAGTAATGTGAGAAAGTAGCAAGGGCCACTAGTGGGCTTACTGGGGTGCACTGGAAGAGAAATCATCAACAGAAAGCAAAGTTGTTCTCTTTCTGTGTAGAGTGTTAACGAAACTGTACTTATGGTACTGTGTTCACTTCTGGTTACCTTAGCTGTCCATGCAAGGGGAAGATGTTGGCTTTCTGAAGAGGTTGTGGAGTAGGATTAGTTTGGGATAGTGAGGGATTTCAGGATTTTCTGAGACAAATGCACTTAATCTTTAAGGCAGGTGACAGTAAGCATTTGGTGAAGCAGAATTAGCAGCATATGCAGTAAACAAGGAAATGGGCACACTAGGGTGAACCACCAGGCGCTTACCTGCTGCTGTAGTCCATTTATTGTGCAGAAGCCTTTAGACAGTAATGATGCAGGATTGCTAGTAAGGATTGTGGCTAGAACCTTGTATTAGTATAGGCAATATAATGATATTAATGATAAAAAAGACTGCTTAGCTGAATGAGCTAAAAAGGATACTGTTTTTTAACATTATGATAAGAAAGGTAAATGGTTGATCCAAAAACTCATGAATGTAACAGTTGAAGCACCCAAGTACCAAATGAGAAAGGCACAGTTGCATTGCATGGGATTTATATTAACCCATATGTATGTGCATGCTCTTTGCATGTGCATATCTCTGTTAACCCACACTTGTATTTATCCATACTTTTGTGTATAAGCACCTAGCGCCCACACACATATATATTTAATGTGTGCATGTGATTTACACTTGTGTGTATTATGTGTACTTTACACATATTTGTCTTCATGAAAGGCATCTGATAGTGTATCTGATGGACAGCAAAACCATTGGTGCTTTTTTCAGTCAGTCCTGTCATGTTAATTACCTGGTCTGGTGTGCAGTCAGCTTTCTTTAGTAAAACCTTATGTATTTGTGTGCAAGTCAGACTGTATCCTTCAGACAGATAACTTAGCTTATTCTTGCTGTCATTT
This sequence comes from Protopterus annectens, assembly GCF_019279795.1. Taxonomy (NCBI): domain Eukaryota; kingdom Metazoa; phylum Chordata; order Ceratodontiformes; family Protopteridae; genus Protopterus; species Protopterus annectens. The sequence goes on along the minus strand of NC_056742.1, from coordinate 323,419,506 downwards.
TAAAGTAATATTAATGTAATTTGTTTTATTTATTCTGTTACACAAATTATGTAAAGTTTAGAAAATTAAAGCTAAGTAACTTGGGAAAGTGTTAACATTGTTTTCATTGTTTTGTTAAAAAAAAGGTCAGATATAGTACAGTGAACGTTGTTAATGGTGTGTTACTGGTTATGTTGATGTTGCTGTAATGATTTTCCCCTCTTTCTGCATGCTTGGACATTTTAGCAGTTTTCTTTTAAATTTAATAAATTGCTTCTTCAGGGCGCTGTATACAAATTTTTTTTTTACCTGTTTAAAAGCACCTGTAAGTGAAATGGCATATATTGGTGAATTGTTTTTGTTTAAACAAAAACAATGTTATGATTTCAACTTTGTTTAAATGTTGTTTATGTTTGTCAAAAATGTAAAGAAAAAAAAAAAAAAAAAAAAAATCTGCCATTTTTGCCTGTTCAGGAAAACTGAAAATGTGTCATTGACTGAAGCAGTTATTTTGTAGAAATATTTGTGCTGAACAAAATTTGGATCTGAAGTACCACATGAAGATTTTGTTAGTTATTCATATGTATTAGGAGAAGTACTTTTTTCCCAATAACCAAATATACGCTAAGGACCATAGCTCACTGCAAATGCTTACTTTCAAAAATCACTTTTAATAGAAAACAAAAACGAACCCCTGAGGGTTAAAACTATTTTACACACAGGTTAAGTGCTTTCATCTGCTAACTGCAGACTTCTTCACAACAATGAAATGTGTATTACTCCTCCCTATATAATAAATTTTCAAAAAAAAAAAAAAAATCAAGAGCCAATAGAAATGCTCAATCAATTGACCTTCTCATGAATAAAACATAACCTTATGAATATTCATTAATTCTGCTCATTCAGCCTAGACAGATGTTCTTCGTGTTTCACTGTTGCAGTCATTACATTTGGGTTATCTGCTTGCAGGTAGCCCTCAGCCGGCCTGATTATCAAAGTCATGGGTCCTGCATCAGTTGCTGTCTCCACTTCCATGACGTCAGGTAGTCAGGGGTGTAAAGCATGCAGCCGACGCCATTATGTCACTCTTTCTTGCCGTGCAGTGCCCGAAGCAGAAACAGTTCGCAAGTGCCAGTCGGCAGACTCCTGAAATTTTCGTTTTCAAGTTTCAGAACCAAAGTCTTCAAAAAAAGCTAAGTACCCCGTTGGGGATCCTTTTTCTTGCTCCAAACCAATGTCAGTAAAAGTTAACAATTGTATTACTTGTGGAAAGCAAATACCGTATAAAGATTTTCATTTGTACTTCATTCCTTGCTTAGTCCCAGACCACGACGTCCCTCACTGTCAGTTTTGTGCCTTATTCAATCCTCGAACTATTCGTCGTCGGTTCATTTTTACTTCAAACTATTTTGGTACTCGGTTTAATTATCCAGAAATGGCTTCAGTAAGCCATCCGACTACCGACATTCTGAAAAAATGTAAAGATAAAGACAGAGACAGACTGCATAGGGGTCCAAAGCTGCTGACGACGCTTCCGTTAAGCTTATCAAAAGCAGCCCCTGATACCCACTACTTCAGATTCACAGGCCTCTACTGAGACCCATTCGGAGTCCGGTATGCCGCGTGATGCTTCTTCGACTATGGAATCTGCGGATGTCTCAACCTTGGATGGTTCCGGAGCTGCTGTGCAGGCACCAGCTTCTGAGGGTGTATTCAGGCCTACTGACTTGCATATCAAACCAATGCCATCTTCTTCTTCAAGGCCTAAAATTCGATCCGCGCCTAGAAAACCGACGTCCAAACCACATGGTCAGGCCCATATGCCTAAAAAACAAATGCTAAGAATGGCTGAAGACCTCATTACTCTAATTAGGGGAAGCCAGCCTTCCCCCTCCAAGAGACCTAGAACTGATTTTTCCTTCTGATTCTTCTGATCAGGAATCTGACATTTCTGTTTCTTCTGATGACCAGGACTTGCCCTTATCTGTCTATGAGGATTCTGATGCAGAGGACTCCATTCCCTCTGCTTCTCCTCAAGAAGATTTCTCTTTTGGTGAAACTTTGCACACATTTAGGGAGTGTTTCCACTGGGAAAGCCAGGATTACTCTGACTCCAAAAAGAGGCTTAGGGAATTCTTACTCCTACCTCAACACAGGCCTTTAGCTATCCCTCCTGTACTGGACATTGTAGATGATGCCTTCTCGGAATCTAGCCTAGCCCCAGACAATTTACCTCAGGCTCCCAGGAAATCTGACAGGTATTACAGAGTACCTGTCCCTCACAAGTTCCTCTTTAAGAATCCTACTGCAGACCCAGAGACCATTTCACAGGGACCCAAAGGCATTAAGGCTACTACTGCGAAAAATGCTACCCCCTCTGACACAGATTCCAGGGCCCTGGACAGATGGAGTAAGAAGGTATACACTTCTGCTACTTTGGCCATTAGGGCCTGAAAATGCCAGTTTCATATGTTAAAGTATCAGCAACATATTATTGGATTACTTAAACAGAAAATTATGTTGATTCCTGGCTGTGCTGAAAATAAAGAATTACATGATTTAATGCATTCTGCTGAACAAGTTGGTAAACATACTTTGCAATGTCATTTTGACTCCATAGAGGCATCTCGTAGGGCTGCTGTCACTGGGTCTGTTCTTAGAAGGCATGCTTGGCTTAAGGAGCAAACTTTGCCATATCATGTTAAAGCTAAATTACTGGATGCTCCCTTAAACCAAGACCACCTGTTTGGCAACAAAGCAGAAGAGGTACTTAAAAGGATGGAGGAAAAAGCTAAATCTATGCAAACTGTTAAAGATTTCCTGCAAGTACAGCCTCCCAGATTCAGTAGGCATTGGCCTTCTAAGGATTGGTCCTTTCCTGTCTATTCCAGGCCTTCTCAGTCCAAACCTAGGAACAGCAGACCACGCAGGCTACAGTCTCAAGGCACTCACAGGCCTAAGCAGTGGGGGGGCTCTCACTTCCAAAGCTGGAATTAGTAAGACACCCCCTACAGTAAACTGTCACAATGACTTAACCTTAAATCTTCCAAGCCCTGCTCAACTGATTGCTCCTTTAGAGAGAAAGATCGCCCTGCATGCAAAAATCTGGGAACTCATAACCCAAGACAAATGGGTTTTAAATATAGTTTCCCAAGGATACAGATTCCACTTCCACACCTTACCAACCCCAAACAGTTGGCCAGCTTTACCCCCAAATCAGTGGGCATAGGCTCAACAGCAGGTTCTCTCTCTTCTAAGAATCAGGGCTATTCAACCTGTCCCAGCAGAGGAATGGGGACAAGGGTTTTACTCCAGACTTTTCCTGGTACCCAGAAAAGACAACTCCTGGCGTCCTATCCTGGACCTGTCTATTCTAAACACCCTTTTGGTAATCCCAAAATTCAGAATGCTAACCCTTCATCAGCTGCTTCCCATGCTAGGCAAAAATGCCTGGTTGGCAACATTGGACTTAAAGGAAGCTTACCTGCACATCCCAATCATGGAATCTTGCAGAAAATACCTAAGCTTCAGAGCAGGCTACATGCACTATCAGTTCTCTGCTCTGCCCTTTGGCTTATCTACTGCACCCAGGGTATTCACAAAATGACTAGCTCCAGTCATTGCATTCTGCAGGCAAAGAAATATTCAAATATACCCATACCTGGATGATTGTCTAATTTAGGCAGAAAGCCAGGACATACTATTAAATCATCTGGCATTTGTAAAGAAACTGCTAACTTCACTGGGGTACACCATAAACGAAAAGAAATCTCACCTAGTACCCTGCCAACAAATTGTATTCCTGGGAGCAAGCTTGGACACAACTTCCCAGATGGCCTACCTTACGCCAGAGAAATAAATTTATTTGACAGCCTACTTCAAACTACTGGCCACAAAGACCCAGCTATCTGCAAGGAAAATACTGCAAGCCCTGGGGTTCATGGCATCTTGCACCCTACTAGTTCCATAAGCAAGACTGCATATGAGGAAACTACAATGGTATCTAAAAAGATTATGATATCAACATTCTCAGGACCTGGAATCAGTGATTCCTATCATTCCTTGTATAAACACAGAGTTCCTTTAGCGGGCAGAGGCCTGCTACCACAACAAGGGATTGCCATTCACTCTACCCCCTGCCACCCAAACCCTAACAACAGATGCATCAGACTATGCATGGGGGGGCTCACTTGGCAGGGCAGTGCATTCAGGGCAGTTGGAACCCGAGTCAAATCCACCTGCATATCAATCAAAAAGAAATGTTAGCTGTTCAAAATTCCCTGACAGCCTTCAAGGACCACATTCTTCCAGGACAATTATTTGTAAAGACAGACAACACCACTGTTATGTGGTACATAAACAAGCAGGGGGTCACACTCATACCCACTCTGCAGACTAGCCATGGCTCTGTGGAACACAGCCTTGAGCTACCAAGTTCACCTACAAGCTCATTTCCTGCCAAGCAAGCTAAATTCACTGGCAGATGACCTAAGCAGAAATCTCATGGACCCACACGAGTGGAAACTGGAACCAAAGATATTCAACATGTTGAGAAACAAATGGGGGAGCCCAGATATAGACCTGTTTGATCCCCTCAGAACTACCAATTGGACAAATTCTGCACAAGGACTCCCCACAGACAAGCTTGGAAAGGGGATGGCCTGTCCTTCACCTGGGAAAGCCTCTCAATTTATGCCTTTCCCCCTCTGCCTCTCCTCTCAAAAGTTTTACTAAAGATCAAACAGGACAAACCAAGGACAATATTCATTGCACCAGACTGGCCATGCCAACACTGGTACCCCCTCTTGCACAGTATGTCACTGCTGGAGCCATGGCACCTGCCTCAGACCCCTTCCCTGCTGTCCCAGCAGGAGGGCCATATTCTGCACCCCCAGCTTCAAACCCTGAACCTTGCAGCCTGGCTAATTACCTGAGCTCTTCAATAACATCCCTCAGTAAGCAAGTGCTGGATGTCATTCTGAAGGTTAGGAGGCCTAGTACTAGAAAATCCTGTGCTGAAAAGTGGAAAAGATACTGTTCCTGGAGCCAAACTCAGGGGATGGGCACAGCAGTGCCCAGCTTACCACATATTCTTCAATATTTGAAGAAAAAAAGTATCTTGAACCTCCCAAGGACTCAACAGCCAAAAATGAGGAGAAAAATTAGTAAAAATAAACTGCTGAGTCCTCCACGAAACAAATGAAAGTAAGGACTGTATACACAAACTTTTATTGTACCATAAAATGATGAGGAAAGATGAGCGCTTTCACGTACCACCTGCACGCTTCTTCAGATCTAACATTTCTAAATAACAGTATCCTTATATACAAGGTTTAACTCACATAATTAATCAATCAAGCAATTAAATCATTTGCATCACAATGAAAGAACTACTTATAGTGATAGCCAAACTTCTGATGAATCAGGCACATAAAGTGCAAGGTTACAATTAAAAACGCCTCTGGATATATATAGCTCATACAAAATCATAAACTTACATTTATGACCTGTCCTTCATTAAAAATTGATTGTGAATACTAAACATAATAATAATAACTAAATTTCCAATTGTTCAAGCGTTAAAAAATAATAAAACTGCAATTAAAAACGGATCTACATATATAACATGTACAAAATCATTAACCTGCATTTATATTGTGACCATCACAAATACACAATGCAGGAAAAATACCTATCATACCCCTAATAAACTATATAAATCTAACAACAATAGATAAATAAATATATATATATATATATATATATATATATATATATATATATATATATATATATTGACAATGCATGAAAGTATAATGCTTATACTAATAAATATTGAACTAATAATAATAAATCCCTTTGACATAAATTATATAGCATTCTATAGAAAAAGGGGGGAGATTAATCATACAGTACAAGAAGTGTATGTATAAGACCTTTGTGATATGACAAAAATTGTTGAACAATGGAATTATTTATGTATATAAATTGATATTTATGACTATATAATATACTGATAATTTTTTTATATACCATATATGTATTTTATTTTATTTTATTTTGTTAAATCCAAATATGTAACTAAATATTGTTATATTTAATAGATAAATATATAAATATAAATCACGTAACCAGAAGGATTTCCAAAAGGAACACTATACCCAGGTATCTAAACAGTGTAACAACTTGGAAATTCAGTATACTCTAACTATCTATCATCTCTAACCTCTAATACAGGTCTCAGGGAAACATGATGGTTTAGACCTGGTGGTAGATGTGCCCCTGTCCTGAAAATCCATTCTAATTCCAATCTAGCTAAATAATTCATGTTGTCTCCTTGTCTTACACTAGGTCTGACGACTTGCAACACTCTAAAACTAAACCTATGCTCTGTAAACAAATTCACATGTCTAGCTAACACATTCAGCTCATTCTTTTTTCTAATATCGTAGATGTGATTATAGATTCTATCTTTGAATCTTCTTTTTGTTAAACCTATATAAAACACATCACATTGTTTGCAAGTAGCCAAATAGATCAAGTTCATGGTGTTACAATTAGCATATCCTCTGGGCTCAAACTTAAAAAAATCCCAGTGGATGTTCATACGTTTGTGTGGCTGTAATGTGCTGACACATATTACATTTTCCACACGGAAAACTTCCTTTCTTGAACTGAGTCATCTGTGAAGCATGTCTAGTGTTGTTATCATCATAATTAAAAATTAACTTAAGGTTATCACAATTCTTAAAGGCAAAACGAGGTTTGTCACCCACTATATTTCTAATATGATCATCCATTGTTAAAACATTCCAATGTTTAACAATAATTTTTTTAAGTTCTATAATGTCATTCGTGCACTTCATCGTATATCTTAACCTATTGTTATCACTAGTTGAATGTTGTAATGAATATGAGACATTCCTATGTTGTTTATAGGTATTACTAACTCCATCTGTGCCCTCGATGGTAGAATTACTTATTCCTAGGGTTGTGTTTTTAATATGCCTAACCAAGTTAGAATCGTATCCCCTATTAAGAAATAGATCTTCCAGGCAATCTGCTTCCTTTAATAACGTGTCTTTATCTCTACATAGTCTAGTTAACCTAATGTATTGACTTTTAATAATACCAGAGAAAATATATCTCGGGTGCATACTACTAAAGCTTAAAATGGTGTTCTTCCAACAAGGCTTTCTGTATAAAGAGGAAACTAATCTCTTTTCATGATTTAACGTAAGACTAACATCTAAAAAGTTTATAGTGTCTTTTGAGTATTCAGCTGTGAATCTCAAAAATTCTGTGGTGGATTCAAGGTAATTAAGAAATTTTTGGAATTCTAAACTTGTACCTTCCCACACTATAATAACATCATCTACAAACCTCCTATACAGTTTGATTCTATGAGACCATGTACTGTTAAACAAATGTTTCTCCCAAAAATACACTACTAAATTTGCATAAGTATTAGCACATGGGGTGCCCATAGCGACACCCCATGTCTGTAAGTAGTGTTTCTTATTGAATAGGAAGACATTATTTTGTAACACCAAATCCAAAAGTTGACAGACAAGAATTTGTCTGTCAACAGTAAAGGTCGTTTCATTCACCATCAGTTCTCTAATGGCCTGTATTCCGTATTCATTCAGTATGCAGGTAAAAAGATTCTTGACATCAAGTGTAATTAACAAGAAATTCTCTTGTTGAGGCCAATCATGTTGTAATTGTTCAATATCATTGAGCAACTGATATGTGTCTTTGAGTATAACAGATATGTTATCCACTATAGGTCTCAATATTTTCTCTAAGAAGACTGAAATAGTTGAGGTGACCCATCCCTTGCCAGAAACAATCGGACGCATAGGGATTGGGAACATGTTCTTATGGATCTTAGGTAGACCTTTTAAACATGGAATCAATGGATTCTCTATATGAAAATACTCATATGTTTCAATACTGATTTTTAACGCTTGAACAATTGGAAATTTAGTTATTATTATTATGTTTAGTATTCACAATCAATTTTTAATGAAGGACAGGTCATAAATGTAAGTTTATGATTTTGTATGAGCTATATATATCCAGAGGCGTTTTTAATTGTAACCTTGCACTTTATGTGCCTGATTCATCAGAAGTTTGGCTATCACTATAAGTAGTTCTTTCATTGAGATGCAAATGATTTAATTGCTTGATTGATTAATTATGTGAGTTAAACCTTGTATATAAGGATACTGTTATTTCAAAATGTTAGATCTGAAGAAGTGTGCAGGTGGCACGTGAAAGCGCTCATCTTCCCTCATCATTTTATGGTACAATAAAAGTTTGTGTATCCAGTCCTGACTTTCATTTGTTTCGTGGAGGACTCAGCAGTTTATTTTTACTAATTCTTCAATATTTAACAGAGATGCTTCAGAAGGGCCTTTCCTTCTCTTCTATTAAAATTCATGCCTCAGTCATTTCAGCACATTATAATACGGAGCCACCCCTCTTCTCTCACCCCCTGCTGAAGCAATTCCTCAGAGGGGCCAAAAATTTAAGACCACCCAGGAGAGCCCCTACTCCAGCCTGGGACCTTAACTTTGTATTGGAAAAGCTCACTCTACCTCCTTTCGAGCCAGCTGCAACTGCAGAATTGAAATACCTTTCTTGGAAAACAGCCTTCCTTCTAGGCATCACTTCCACAAGAAGAGTGTCTGAATTACAGTCCCTCATGGCAGTGGATCCCTTCATTGTCTTCCATGCAGACAGGTCAGGACCAATCCTTCTTTTATGCTTACGGTGCTATCCAGTGTGGCCCTTAATCAGTCCATTCATTTGCAAACCTTCTTTTCTAATCCACAGAACAAAGGAGAACAAATACTGCACTCTTTGGCCATGCACAGACAACTTAGATTTTATTTGGATAGGACTAAGCCTTTCAGGAAAATTGAACAGCTACTAGTTGCCTTTGTTGTAGGGGCAGAGGGGAAGGCCATTTCAGTCAAACCATTTCTAAGTGGATAGGCCATTGCATTCATTTCCGCTGTAAGCTCCACGGAAAACCTACACCACAAGGGATAAGATCACATTCCACCTCAACAGCCTTTCTTAGAGGTGTTCCTACCAGGGACATCCTAGAAGCTACGACCTGGAGTTCTGTTCATACCTTTACCAAGCATTACAACTTGACTATTTGTTTCTAAATCCAGAGCTGGTTTTGCCACTGCAGTCTTGCAGGGCCTAATAGCTGCTCCTAATTCTCTCTAATTGCCTCCTCCCTTCCTTAGCTTTGGGAATCTACCCAAATGTAATGACTGCAACAGTGAAACACGAAGAACATAGTACAGTTGTGTACACTTACCATAAATGTAGATGTTCAAGTGTATTCACTGTTGTAGTCCTGGTTACCCTCCCTCCATCCACCTGACTTCTGTTGGCTATATCTATCTTCTTGTTTACTGCATTTAAGCTTTCTGGTGTATTTGCTTTTTGTTGGAGGTGTAACCTTGTATATAATTGCTTCCCATTATGGGGGCACCTGACATCTGGGGAAGAAAAACTGATGTAATGGCATTGGCTGCATGCTTTATACCCCAGACTACCTGACGTCATGGAAGAGGAGACAGCAACTGACGCAGGACCCAAGACTTTGATAATCAAGCCGGCTGAGGGCTACCTGCAAGCAGATAACACAAATGTAATGACTGAATACACTCTAACATCTACATTTATGGGAAGTGTACACAACTGTACTTTTTATACTACACCCTGTTGCCATACAGTTATAAAACAATCACATATCCATATATATGTCACATTTTAGTATAAAAATACATTTATACATTTTTAAATAATTTGTGCTATGTTAAAAAATATATGTACTTCTTTAGAACACAATATTGCACTTTTGTTATATAGTAGAAAAACACATTTGTGAAAAAAAAGTATAACATATTGATACTCATTTGTGATATGTTAAAAAATATATATATACATCTTTAACACTCAATATTGCACTTTAGTTATTTGCACTTTTTAACCTGACATGTTGCCTCCTTTCTTGTTGCACCAGCTTTCATTTTTTATTTTTTTCTATTCCCTTGTTTCTTACGTTATTCTGTGCATACATATACCCTACTGCAACATGTCGCTCATGCATTGCATCCAAGATTGGTTTAGTGGGAATATGGTCGTTGAACCCAGGTACTTTGGTTGCATTTAGCCTGAGTTGCCATGGTATGAATTTTCCTTCTCATTCTCATGTTTTCCCCTGTATTTCTCCACCCCAATACCAAGAAGTGGTTTGTATTTTTCCCCCATTCTCTCAGTACATATTGAGTGACATCATCAATTAAATATCTGGAGTAACCCCTTTCCCCAAATAATGTTCCTGTTTATTCTAACTCTTTCTTTATTTCGTTGAAATCGGATGTCATTCTCGCAGCTCGTACGTACTGACCCTTGATGATGCTCTTTTTTTGACTTGCTGGGTGACAACTAGTGTATTCTAAATATGAGTTGCTAAAGGTTTCTTTTCTATATATTCTGGTTTTAAATCCTGCTGTCCCATTCGATACAAAAGTATCTAAATATGCTATTCCTGTCGTGCTACTACTATAGGTGAATTTTAAGTAACTACTGGTGTCATTCAAATACTTCACAAATGCATCTACTTCACTTGTTATACCATCCCATAAAATAAAAACATCATCCAAAAACCTACTGTAGCATATACATTTACTAGCATATTGACTATCCAAAATATATTCACTTTCCCAGTCTAGTAACACCATATTTGCATATATAGGGGTGCACGCCACCCCCATGGCTACCCCACTTTTTTGTCTATAGTATTCACCCTCAAACCAGATGTAATTGAAATCTAATACTATGGAAATAAACTCACAAGTTAAAGTAGTCTTTTCCCACTCAAAGTTCATGTAATTCTAAATACTGTTACTAAACCTTTTTAGTCCTTCTTTGGGATGCAGGAGAACAAGTCCACCACATCAGTGGTTACAAACACTAACTCATCTTTCCAGATTTCCAGTTTTAACCTTCCCAAAAAGTCCCACGAGTCTTTCACTATATGGTGCAATCTGTCATATATTGGTTTTAACTATCCATCAAATGGGATTTTTGAAAGTAAGCATTTGCAGTGAGCTACGGTCCTTCTTAGCGTATATTTGGTTATTTGGTCACATATACGCTTACAACTTGGTATTTAATTTTTTCCCAATGTATTTAAAAGTATAACGTTTTATCTCCAAAAAAAGCATCTCACATTTTAGATGAGTTTCATGCACTATGTAGTATGTTTCCACTAACTCTTTTTTCAGGTCAAAGCTGTCATTCTATGTTGTCGAAGTGTACAGCTCTGTTTATAGTTGATAAAAAAAGTTCTCTGAAAATCTGTTATAAAATGTTAATTGTATTATAGTATTGTTCTAAATATGTTGATATACTTTGCTTATAGCTTTGTGATGCATTATGCATTTATGTCTTTTATATATACTTTTATTGTTCCTATATTATACCCTTACAGAGGCAGAAGAACATATGTTCCTACCTGTGCTTCTTACAGAGCACGTGCAGAAAAAAAAGCTCATATGCCTTTTGACTGAATGCATTATATTGAAACCTTTACCAAAGTTGTGACTGTAACAGGGACCCTGTAGCCAAGACCATATGTCTAATCAAAATAAATGAATGTATTATCACATTAAGGTGCTATGATAAGCAGATTGTGGCCTATAAGGTCATATTGCAGAAACTAAGGGTATTTGGTGCAGATGTTGTATACTCTTCAGCCTATGGACCTCATCTTACTCTTTCAGTTGACATGTACAGTCTTGCACACACACACACACACACACACACACACACACACACACACAATCACAAGCTTTGGTTGTTTGAAGTAGGGCAGTTTGTTCACACTTCGCTAGTCTTGTGTGTCGATGCTGTTGACCACTGGGCTACTTTGGTCTTGCAGTGTAAGGAAGACTTTGTCATTTCGTGGGGCACGTGTAGTATAAAACTTACCACTGTCAGTGTGGTATGGAGGGAGTTATTTACTGAGGCCAACAAACTTACCATTTATGGACACAGAGATATCTCTTCCTGTTTGCCCATTCTGATTTCGTATTTGATAAAGGCACTTGTTATAGCATCAAAGTCTGAACTAATCCATCCAGTCTTAGTGGCACTGGATGGAGTCATTACATTTTGGATGGAGTCATTACATTTTCAGACATGACCTTCATTTGCACCTTGAATCACACTCCTTGTACAATAACAAACCATGGGGCATGGTCTAGTGTGTATAAACACTGGTCCTGAGAAACAAGGTTAAAGTTATGTCTTTGTCCTTAGGTGCATGTTAAAGGATTTCAGTGCATATGGAAGAATGAGAAACATCCAGTAACACTAAGGACTGCAGCATGCTTGCTCTAGCCATGTGAAAAAAGAACATTTCACACTGTTGTCATTTCTTCTATCCCCAGTAGAAACTGTATCACAGTGTGGAAAGACTGATGAGTTCTGTGTCATTGTTAGGTCGCTGGATATTTTTCATCATTCACTGCCATGTGTTCTATCTCAGGGAGGTCTCCAGTGACTTTGTCTGACACTGGGGTAAATGAAGAGCTTTTTGTTTGGCATTCAGCACTGTCAGAAGACGAACGTTCATGATCAAAATTACCCTTTTGTAAAA